>NC_042615.1:791289941-791589941 GCF_901001135.1 Rhinatrema bivittatum | reverse complement strand
CCAGCTAACAGGAAGTCAGCAGGAAACATCTAGTGCAAGCTTCTGCAGCCCCAGAATAGCTCATGACCTACTTGCATTTATGTGGTGTTTCACACCTAGATAGTTTAGTACAAATGACCAGCTAATGACCTCCCCCCTCCCTGCCTGCAGACTGACCGCTTGCACCTACTGCCCACTTGCGCCTACTTAGTAAAAGGTCAGCATAAACACTTGTGGTGGAAAACATTGTAGCAGGAAAATATGTGATGTATGTATCATATGAAATGCTATGAGATCATTTACAATAAAAGAGCAGCCTTCCCAAAAGCCTGGGAGAGACGCTTCACCATGAATCCCGTGTGAGGTGTCTTCATTACCGTTGCTATACTTTAGCTGTTGCCTTGTCACATTGTTTCGCCGACTTCAGATCGTTAGACACTATCACCCCAAAGTCTCTCCCCTGCTCCTGCTCCATGCACACCAGCCCTCCACCTCCCCCCCCATCGAATACTGTTCTTTCGGATTTCCACACCCCATATGCATGACTCTGCACTTCTTGGCCTTGAATCTCAGCTGTCATATCTTTGACCATTCTTCCAGCTTCCTTAAATCCCGTCTCATTCTCTCCACTCCTTCTGGTGTGTCCACTCTGCTGCAGATCTTAGTGTCATCCGCAAAAAGACAATCTTACCTTCTATCCCATCTGCAATGTCGCTCACAAAGATATTGAACAGGACCGGTCCCAACACCGATCCTTGCGGCACTCCACTTAACACCACTCTCTCTTCAGAGTAAGTTCCATTTACCGCCACACATTGTCTTCTGTCCGTCAACCAGTTTGCAATCCAGGCCACCACCTTGGCACTCACTCCTAAGCTTCTCATTTTATTCACCAGCCTCCTGTACGGGACCATATCAAAATCTTTGCTAAAATCCATGTAGATGACATCGAGTGCTCTTCCTTGTTCCAATTCCTTAGTCACCCAATCAAAAAAGTCGATCAGATTTGTCTGACAGTACCTTCCCTTGGTGAAACCATGCTGCCTCTGGTCCATCAATTCTGCTGCTTGTAGATAGTTCACAATTCTTTCTTTCAGCAGTGGCTCATATATCTTTCCCACCACCGAGGTGAGGCTAACTGGCCTGTGGTTTCCAGCCTCTTGTCTGCTCCCGCTCTTGTGAAGCAGGACCACCATTGCTCTTCTCCAATCACTCGGCATCACTCCCGTTTCGAGGGAGCTATTGAACAGGTCACACAGAGGAGCTGCCAGTACATCTCTGAGCTCCCTCAGTATCCTGGGATGAACCTCATCAGGCCCCATGGCTTTGTCCACCTTCAGTTTTCCTAGCTCTTCCCATACATTCTCTTCCGTAAATGGAGTTTCATCCATTCCGCTTCCCTCCAGTTTCTTGTTGACTAGTGTCGGTCCTTCTCCAGGGTCTTCTTTAGTGAATACGAACTGAAGTATTCGTTTAATAATTCTGCCATTTCTTCATCTGTCTCCACCCATTGATCCATGTCACCTTTCAGTTTCAGTATACCACTTTGGACTTTTCTCCTTTTACTGATGTATCTGAAAAATGTTTTGTCACCTTGCTTTACCTCTTTGGCAATCCTTTCTTCTGCTTGAATTTTCATTTTCTTGATTGCTTTCTTTGTCTCCCTCAGTTCCACTAGATATCCTTCCTTGTGTTCTTCTCTTTGGGATTCTTTATATTTCTTGAACGCTGTTCTTTTAGCTTTTATTTTGTCAGTCACCTCCTTTGAGAACCAGATAGGTCTCATTTTTCTCTTGCTTTTCTTTACTTTTCTAACATATAGATTAGTTGCCTTGGTAATTACTCCTTTTAGTTTGGTCCGCTGTTCACATCTCTCTCATTCTCCCAGCCTTCTAGTTCTTCCTCCAGGTACTTCCCCATTTCATAAAAGTCTGTGTTTTTGAACTGCAAAACTCGAGTCTTCGTGCTACTTCTCCGTATCCTATTTGTGATATGAAACCATACTGTATGATGATCACTGGTGCTGAGGTGGGCACCTTCCTGGACATTAGAGATGTTATCTCCATTAGTGAGAACTAAATAGAGTATAGCTCCCTCCCTCATGGGTTCCATTACCATTTCTTTGAACAGAGCCCCTTGCAGGGCATCCACTATCTCTCTACTACTGTTAGATTCTGCAGAAGGGATTCTCCAGTCTACATCCGGCAGATTAAAATCTCCAACAATCACCACTTCTCCCTTCTTTCCTATGTCTTCAACTAGAGCTTTGTCAAGCTCTTCCATTTGATTTGGAGGCCTGTAAACCACTCCAATAGAAATGGAAGCCCCATCATCTTTTTTTAGGTCGGCCCATAGTGCTTCTTCTTTGTCCTATCTTCCTTGCAGCTCAGATGCTTGGATATTGTTTCTGACATAGAGAGCCATAGTGCAATGCAAATTAGAAAAAGGGGAGGAGTTTGTGGCCAAGTGGGCTGGCTTCATCATTTGCAAAGCCATGTTGAATGGCTTTAATGTGTATTTTTACACCTTTTTCATTTGTATAAAGCTGTGTGGGCCCTTCTACAACCACTGGGGGGAGAAAGAGAGAGAGAGAGAGCTTGATGTTACCCAGGTAGAGAGTCCATCCAGCTAGGTTGAGAGAACATTGCACAAATCTCATCTTTGAGTGAGTTTCCTCACTCCGAAGGTCATCAAATCTTCACAAGAGAGCACTGTTCTGTTCATACATCTCACTTTGAATGTCAAAGTGACCCCTAACCCCCTACACTAATACCTAAATCTCACCTCAAGTGACTAGGTAGGCCCCATATAGAGGTATAAATACCTACATAGTATGCAGGCATTATGGCTAATGTCTCTCTCTCTCTCTGGTGGCTGAGGGTCAAGAGAGACATTCAGTCATGTCCTACCTGTGCCTGGCAGAAACCCTTGCAGGGTCATCCCTGGGGCCTCCTTCAGCCACTACCTGGACCCACCTGTCCACAGACTTTATTGTGCAATTACCATGCTCTGACAGAAAGACCATAATCTGAGTCACAGTCAACCAATTCTCAAAGATGGCTCACTTCATGCCTCTTGCTAAACCACCTACAGCACCAGAGTTGGCCAACCTTTTTATACAGCATATCTTCCAACTGCACGGACTTCCGTTGCACATCACTTCAGACTGTGGTCTTCAGTTTACGGTGAAATATTGGAAGGCCCTTTGCAAGAAGTTTGGAGTGCAATTGGATCTGACTACCACCTTTCATCGCCGGCTAACAGCCAAGCCGGGAGTACCAACCAAACTCTAAAGGCCTTCCTCCAGGCCTTTGTCAGAGATTTCCAAAATTATTGGGTTGCCTTGTTACCCTGGGCAGCGCTCTCGTGCAACTGCCATAAACACTGCAACCAACCGGTCCCCTTTTCAGTTGGTCTACGGGAAGACTCCCAGGCCTCCATTATCATTGCCTCTGATGGTGCCATCTCCTGCAGTACAACTTATGGCCCGACAGCTACGCCATCTCTGGCGTGCCACCCAGGAGAAACTTCGCCTGACAGCGGCCAAGTCTAAACAGTATGCTGACAGGTCCCGAAGACCTGCACTGATTTTCCAACCAGGGAGTAAGGTATGGTTAAGTACCAAAAATATTCAGCTACGCATCCCCTCCATGCACTTGGCGCCTCGCTATATCGACCCCTTCACTATGGCAGAACGTATTGGGGCAGTGTCCTACCGGCTACGATTGCTGTCTACCCTGAGGATCCATAATGTGTTTCACGTGTCCCTGCTCAAGCCGGTGGTCCTCTCCCCATTTCAGACCAAGCCTCCAGAACCGACCACCTCTACCGCTGAACAGGGTGATAAGTATACCATGAAAGATGTCCTAGATGTCTGATTCCACCGCCGTCGGTGGGAGTATCTCCTCTCCTGGGAGGGCTACGGCCCTGAAGAGAATTCCTGGGAACCATCCGCCAACATCTTGGACAAAGGACTTCTCTTCCAGTTTCATGTGGATCATCTAGGTAAACCCTGGCCTCCAGGAAGGGGATGTAGGAGGGGGGGTACTATTGCGATCCCGGGCTGTGCCCCGATTTCCCTACTCACCACGCGGCCCGCCCCGGCTGCGGGAACTCCCCTCCGGCCATCCAGGCCCAAGACGCAGCCTACCGTGGTGTTCTCCCTGCAAGGGAGACACCCCGACGATCCGCTGCTGTCCCCGCCCCCTAGGCGCACGCACACGCAGGGGCTCTAGATTTAAAAGGGCCAGCATGGGAAAACTGAAGACATCCTCCTGATGATGTCAGACGCTGCCGTGTTATTTAAACCCAGCATTCACAGCTAACCCTCGCCTTGCAACGAGGTTCACTCTTTGGAGTAGCTAGTTGTGCTTCCTGCTTCCTGGTGCCTGCTTGTTCCTGACGTCTGATTCCTGGCTCCTGACCTTGCTTCGTTCTTCACTTAAGAACATAAGAAAATGCCATACTGGGTCAGACCAAGGGTCCATCAAGCCCAGCATCCTGTTTCCAACAGTGGCCAATCCAGGCCATAAGAACCTGGCATCTGACATCTGATTCCTAGCTCCTGACCTTGCTTAGTTCTTCGACTCCGGCTTCAGCTTCCATCCCTGGTTTTAGCATTCGACATCTGGCTCCAGACCTTGGCTTGTTCTGGACTTCGGCTTCGTCTCTCTCCACTGCCGCAGGTACTTCTTCTTCACCTGCCTGGAGGTTTCTCCTAAGCCCCAGTGGCTCAGGTCTTCACGGGCTCCTCCCGGGGGGACTGCGGGCTTCCAAAGGTGAAGTCTCTCCTGACCTCCTGGGTGCCATCTCATCGTCAAATACCTCGGCAGGCTGCTCTTCTGATCCTTGGTTGCGTAGGATCCACCTAAGACCAAGAGGCCTGGGTCTCTATGGGCTCCTCCTGGGGGGACCTCGGGCTTCCAGTGGTGAATCCTCTTTGAAGTCTCTCCTCAGTGCTGCCTCCTGGCTGTGACACCCACTGTGGGGTTCCTCAGCACTACACCTGCCATCTCAGCCGGCCCAAGGGTCCACGATCATAACAAATGTGGGAACTCTTTTCAAGGGAAACACTATAGTTAAAAGCCTTCCAAGATTATCAGCTACTTGAAATGCTATTCAGTTAGTCAATGCAATCCAAGAAGAAAGTAAGGACTGAAGCTGATATTATCATCCATCTGGGAACCAACGACCTTGCTAGAAACAACATCCAAGTGGTAAAGAGAGATTTCCAGACTCTGGTGAAGCAGATTAGTCACATGGCAAAGACTATTGCCTTTACAGAAGTGTTACCTGTTCCTGGAAAGGGAAAGAGAGGCTAAGCCATATAGATAACTTCAATGCTTGGCTCAAAACTTGGTGTAAGGAAGAAAGTTTTAGATATTTTGGGGGCTGGGTCCATGTATGGAACAGTAAAAGGCTCTCTGTCAAACATGGCTTACATCTGTCTGTAAATACTTTAAAGAAGCCTCTTTAAAGTATAAGCCGTCTACATCGCACTGTGGCTTGCTGAACCTTCCCTTTAAAGTATAAGTCATCTACATCGCACGGTGGCTTGCTAATTGCCTCTGTTGGCGTTCAACAAATATATCACAATGAGTTTCAGTTTTTTAATGTATTTTGTAACATGGACTGTACATATAAGTGACTGCAAGTGATTGAGAAGACCGAGCGATCTCCAGGCTATAGGAGATATGCTGACTGGCTTGCTGATGTGGTTCACTTTTTCCTTAAAACTTTTTTAACAAAAATTGAAAATTGAAAAATTATAAAAATTAACAAAAATATAATAGATTTAAGCAAGCAATTGTTCTAAATAATTATTTGGTTTTCCCTTTTTCTTTTTGGATTTCATTTTTTGTGGGATCATCCTGCTCTTTTGTTTTTCATTACATCTGTCTGAGGCAGGAAAAAGGATCCTAAGTGATAAATTCAAATCCTATGTCTTAAGGCATTTAAATTAGAGGACGGGGGTGGCAGAAGGAAATTGGAATGTCACCCACCCCAAATCTCAAAGAAATGGGTAAAGGGGAAAATAAAGGTTAGCTGCATAAGGCACAAAAGAAGTCCAAGAAGAGCAGTAACCCTGAAGGAGAGAAGATGGAAAGCTATGAACACAAATACTCGTAGTCTGTGCAATAAAATCCCAGACCTGCAGGCTCTAATGGTGGAAGCAGATCTAGACATCATTGCTGCTACACAAACATGGTTTATAGAGTCACATGATTGGGACATAGCCACCTCTGACTATAACTTATTAAGCAAGGACACAGAGGACAGGAAAGTAGGAAGAGTACCACTTTATGTCAGAAGCAATATTCAAGCAATTGAAATGCAAGGAACGTGGGGTAGGAAATAAGCATTATGGGCTAGCCTACAAAAAGATGATGATACTTCAATTTATATCGGCATGGTCTATAGGCCTCCAATTCAGATAGAAGAGCTGGACAGAGATCTGATCAAAGACATTGAAAAGATGGGAAAGAAGGGAGAAGTGTTGCTCATTGGAGATTAATCTTCTGGATATAGATTGGAGTATCCCTTCTGCTGAATCTATGAGAAATAGAGAGATAGTGGATTACCTCCAAGGGGCTATGCTCAAACTAATGGTACTGGATTCCATGAGGGATGGTGTATTCCTGGATCTAGTGCTCACAAATGGGGATAATGTCTATAATGTCCAGACAGGTGTCCAACTGATTACAAGTGATCATCAGATGGTATGGTTTGATATTGCAAATAAGATACAAGGAAGTGCTGCGCACCCCGGCTGCTCCAGGGCCGTGCCCGGGCCTGCTCACCTTCTTTCTAGCTCCGCAGGCCCTGGACTCACCTCCCCTGCTGCTGTAGCAAACCAGCTGCGTCCTCGGCCTCGGGCAGCGGTGTCCCCGGCTTCCTCCAGTGCTTTGGCATCCCAGGCCTCACTCTCCGCGCCACGCCAGGGTTCAGCATCCTCCGCTATTTCAGTTCCACCCCTAGGCACATGCGCACAGACCGGCCGGCCCTTTAAAGGACCAGGGGTGGGAAACCTCTCCACGGTGCGCCCTGATGATATCACGTAAGCACAGTACTTAAGCGAGAGCCTGCGCTTCAGTCCCTCACCTTGGCAATTGGGTCGTCACCTCAGTGTGAAACTAGTTGCCGTCCTTGTTCCTGTGCTTGCACAGTGTTCCTGCGTTCCTTGTTCCTGTGCTTGTTCCAGTGTTCTTGCGTTCCAGTGTTCCTGCCTTTGCTCCTGATTTCCCGTGAAACTTCCTGTATTCCAGCATCTGTTTCTGAGTTCTTTCGTTCCTGAATCCTGTTCCATGTTCCACTTCCCAGGTTGTACCCTCTCGGACTGATACTTGGAACTGACCTCTGCTTGCCTTTGACCATGCTTGGACTGATACCTGGAACTGACCTCTGCTTGCCCTTGACTACCCTCAGACCGATACCTGGAATTGACCTCTGCTTGCCTTTGACCACGCTCGGACTGATACCTGGAACTGACTTCTGCTTGCCTTTGACTTCACTCGGACTGATACCTGGAACCGACCCTCGCTTTGGCTGACCATCCTTGGACGGATATCCTGGCTTTGACCCTTGTGCTTTATTCAGACACTCTCTTTGCTCCTCCTGTGACCACCAGGTCCACCTGCTTTGACACCGCCCACGGCCTTCTTCGAGCTGGACCACTAGGCGCTGCCTATCCTACCCGGAGGACCTTCAGTTCCTGCTTTGTTCCTGTGGTCTCAGGTACTCTTGGTTCTGGTCTAGCTTGCCTATTCTCTGACAACCACGCACTTCTTCTCTTGGTGGGCTCACCTCTCCATCATCTCTCTGGGAGAACCCCAGAGGCCCACCTAAGCCCAGGCAGTCAGGGAATACAAGGGCTCCTCTGGGATTCCTCAGAGGGCCGTACCAATCCTGCGCCAGACCAAGGATCCACCTCCAGTGCAACAGGACTTTGGCAAAATGGGGATATACCTGGAGGAAAAACTAGAAGACTGGGAAAAAATGGGTGAGGTGGAACAACAGTGGGCTAAATTAAAAGGAGCTATTACAAAGGAAATAAATCTATATGTTAGAAAACTAAACAAAAGTTCAAGGAAAAATAAACCAATTTGGTTCTCAAATGAGGTGGCTGCAAAAACAAAGGCAAAAAGATCAGCATTCAGGAAGTATAAAGGATCCCAAAAAGAACACAGGGAACAATACCTGGAGAAAATGAGGGCGATGAAGAAAGAAATCAGAAAAGCAAAAGGTCAAGCAGACGAAAGGATTGCCCAAGAGAGAAAGAGAGGTAAAACATTTTTCAGAAATATATGAGAAAGAACGAATGCCCGAACTGGATTAGAAAAATTGAAAGGTGATGAGGAGCAATGTGCCGAGACAGAAAAAGAAATGGCAGAAATATTAAACAAATACTTCAGTTCTGTATTCACTAAAGAAGACCCTGAAGCAGAACTAGTGCTGGTTGACAAGACCATAGAAGGTAATGGGCTAGATTAACTTCTTTTACAGACAGAAGAGTATGTAAGGGAAGAGCTAGGAAAACTGAATGTGGACAAGTCCATGGGCCTGGATGAGGTATATCCCAGGATACTAAGAAAACAGAGATGTTCTGGCGGGGTCGAAAATGATCTGTTCAATAGATCCCTGGAAATGGGAGTGGTACTGCGAGACTGGAGACGAGTGGTTGTGGTCCCGCTTCATAAGAATGGTAGCAGAGAGGAGACTGGAAACTACAGGCTGGTTAGCCTCACTTCGGTGGTGGGAAAATTAATTGAGATGCTGCTGAAGAAAGGATACTGAGCTACCTACAATCCAGTAAGTTGCTGGACCTGAGGCAGCATGGATTCACCAGAGGAAGGTCCTGTCAGACAAATTGATTTTTTTGATTGGGTGACTAGAGAATTGGATCGAGGAAAACTCGATGTCATCTATTTGGATTTCAGCAAAGCTTTTGATACCATTCTACTGTGAACAAAATGAGAAGTTTCAGAGTGAGCACCAAGGTGATGGAATGGATTACAAACTGGTTGACTGATAGGAAACAGTGTGTAATGATAAATGGAACCTGCTCTAAAAAGAGAGCCATGTTAAGTGGTGTACCCCAGGGATTGGTATTGGAACCGGTTCTGTTCACTATTTTTCTGGGCGACATTATGGAAGGGATAGAAGGTAACGTTTTTTTTTTATTTGAGGATGATATCAAGATCTGCAACAGCAAATGTCAAAGCTTTTCCGTCAGAAAGAAATCAGTCATGGAATGGAAACTCCATGAAAGATGCCTCAGAACCAATGTCATAAAATATTTCTTCATGGAGAGGGTAATGGATACCAGGAATGCCCTTATGGAGGACGTGGTGAAAACCAAAACAAAAGGGCATGGGATAAATACTGTGGATCCCTAAAGCCTAAAGGATGGAAATGAAGAAAATAGTGCATGGAATAACTTGATGGTGCGGCAGTTATTACCCTTAACCAATAAGCCTTAATACTGTTGATGAAACTCCATCATTGCTCTCTGCTTCAATGGCAGGGGAAAAAGGGGAATTGGATTCGTTCAACAACTGAAGTCCCCTACTTTTATGGTCTTGAGAAACAAGTATGGGGGTAACTTGCTGTTGTGGTGGTTACAACCCTTAACCAATAAGACTGATACTTTGATGCAACTCAAACATTGCTCTCAGCTTCAACAGCAAGGCATAACTTGGATTCGACAGCAATCAATGAGGGCTAGTGTGGGAAACTAATAAGCATGGGGGTAACGGGGAATTGGATTCAAACAGCAACCAACGAGGGCCCTAACTTTTATGGTCTAGGAAACAGAAGCATAGGGTAACCTACATGGCATAGCAGATCCTACCATAAGTTTACTGGGCAGACTGGATGGACCATTTCGTCATTTTCTGCCATCATTTCTGTGTATCTATGTTTCTAGAGTGGTGGCAATAACTAAAGTCCAACAGCACATCAAGCTCAGGGTAGGCAGCAGAATAACATAGTCAGAGACAGGCCAAGGTTGGGGCAGGCAGCTATCAAGAGTGGTCAAGTCCAGGCAAAGGATCAGGTCCAGGCAGTAGGTAATAATGGTCAGGTTCAGGCAAGGGTCAGGTTCAGGTGGTATGCACTCGTGGTTAGGTACAAGCAAGGAAGAGTCAGGCCAAGAGTGAACAAAGACACACTGAAGACACTGGGCAAGATGGGTAAGAGAAAGCAAGCTGGACAAGGTAGGCTGAATGAGGAAAGCTGGAGAAGGCAAGGCAGGAGGCAAGGCTGGAGACAGCAAGGCTGGACGAGGCAAGGTTCAAAGGCAAGGCAGGAGGCCACGCTGTAGAAGACAAGGCTGGATGAGGCAAGACTAGATGAGAAAAGGCAGGAGGCAAGGCTGGAGAATACAAGGCTGGATGAGGCATCAGAACACAGGAATCAGGAATGCTAGGCAACATGCACTGCAAGGCAGAAGATTCATTGCTGAGGCAAGGAAGAGCAGAGTGGCTGAGCCTTAACTAGGGCAATCGGTGAGGTCATCACTGGGTGCCGTGAAGCGGCTTTCCTGTTGTGGGGCTTTTAAGGTGCATGTGGTTGTGCTCCCATGTGCCTAAGGCTGGCACAAACAGGAGGGGGAGCAGCATCATGGCAGCATCTATGCCATGCAGCATTCTTGGGCAGAGTCCAGGGCCTTGGCATGCACAGAGTAAGTGCGGCTGGCCAAACATAACATGAAGGGTGCTCCTTCTCCCCTTCACCACAATAAAAAAAATGATTGCTCCTAGGGCTTTCCACATCCCCTCAGCTTCCCTTAAGCCATCTTACCCCATCTGTGGGGTTAAATAAGTTGAAATGAGGCAGGAGTGATCAATTGCTCCTACCCCACCAGGCTTTATTGTCTAAATGGCGTCAGGCAGCTCTGAGGTTGGTGCAGTTTTTTTGTAGGGCCAAAATATCTTTCCAAGCTAAGCTCAAGGCAGATGTTAGATGTTTGATCCGAACATTGGGCACTGCATTGGGGCTAGAGCTCCTGCACTTTGGGTCTCTTCTTAACATGGTTTCTAGCTCTTTTGTTGATAGATCTAGCTATTCCATATTTTTTATATTTACCCGTTCTATATTCGTCTGCATGCTGTACAGCTATTCTACTTCTCTAATATTCATTACAGGATATTTATTTACATTTCACCAGAAGTTTTCTGTTTTGGATGGAGCACATGTAACAGAAAGACTGCTGTTTTTCAGAAGAGAATGAATATCCTTGTCCAGATGCATCTAAGAAATCATTTGTACATCTATGAATTCTGCTTAATGTACATTGGTTGAATGGAACAACCTAAATGTTTTAGTAGGTGTAGATGGTTTTCATTTCACTCTCCCTTTCTTAATATAGAGTGCATCAGACATACAACATTGAATCTACTTTTACCTTTATTTTAGGCTGTGATAAAAAAGCTGCGATTCATCAAGAAATAAATTAAAGCAATCTGAGCTAACCTAGAGATGGAAGGTGCCTCCATTCGAGATATTATTGAGAGCATACACATGCCAAGGTCACACTTTCTTTCTTATGCTCGTCTTCTTTACCTCATTTCCCCTTTCTCCTCATTGCTCACTATGACCTTCCAGTGTCTAAGACTTGCCCTACAAGTTTTGCCTGATTCTTCTTGCGTCACCTCTTTTTCAAACCTCTGCCCAGCTATCCTCCTTTCCTGACCTGTACTATTAACTTTTCTCTCATCTGCTTTCCTTCCTAAAGGTGACCATTTCTGGCAAAAAAACCCCCAAAAAACCCAACCAACTTGTGATTACTTTTTCATGTTTTCAGCTATCGCCCTAATTCTTTTTATCATTTACTGGGCAGACTGGATGGGGTCATTTTGGTCTTCTTCCGCTGTCATTTATTATGTTACAATGCAACTCCCTAAACTTATTGGGCATTTATAGTACAGCTTTTATCTTTATTTTCCGAGTATTCACTCCTTGACCCCAGCAGTCTGGCTTCTGTTCCCATCACTCTGTCAAATACGTCTTGCACTCACAGTGTAGATTATCATCAGATAGACATCTGGGAAGAACTCTGCAGCTGCCGATGTCTGAAAAATGTGGAAAGAAAAAGATATGCAGCTTTTATGTTCAATTAAGATAAGAGAACAGAATTTTCAGGATTAGAGATTTACTTGTTTTGTTTTATCTCTGCTTTTTTAGACAGAATCACAGCATTATCTCATGAATCTAATGAAGAAGCTGGAAGGAACTGGCACATTGAGGATTTTCATATTCATCTACTAAGAACTAAGGAACTGCTCTGTACTGTTTCCAGTAGTTTTTTTTTAAAATGATATATTTAGCTGTCAACCACTCTTGATACAGTAACTGCTATTAATACACATCTGAAGAATAAGCTTATTACGTTCTTCTGCCTTCTCCAACACCAAAATCAATCATTAATTTGGAAACTGGGGAATCAGCAGGTGAATAAAAAATGCTTCAACTGGGATCTTGTTGCACATAGCAATATTGCACAATATTTATCATGCATAGTAGCAGGTGAACTGTTTTGCAGAGATCCCTTGCCATGATCTATGACTTTGATTTTGTTGATGGTGCAGCCTAGTGGTTATATCACAGAAAGATTAATCTGTATACCTCTCATGTAAACACCAATCATGTTATTGGTTATACAAAAATGAAGTATTTCTGATGCATAAAGCAAGCATTGTATGATTCAATTTTTGTTCTTTTTTTTATATATATATAGTTTATTGAGTTTATTGAATTTTCATCAATCTTCATTAATAAAATACAAAGGAATAAAGGATTTCCAATGTTCTATACATAAGGTAAACTAATTCATACATAATTAAAACAAACCTTTATTAGTCTACATTACATTGGGGAGCAGTATATTTGAAAAAACTTTAAAGAAAAATAGCTTGATGTTACCCAGGTAGAGAGTCCATCAAGCTAGGTTGAGAGAACATTGCCCAAATCTCAACTTGGAGTGAGTTTCCTCACTCCGAAGGTCATCAAATCTTCACAAGAGACCTGTTTGTACGTCTCACTTTGAATGTCAAAGTGGCCCCTAACCCCCTACACTAATACCTAAACCTCACCTCGAGTTACTAGGTGGGCCTACCATAGGGATACAAATACCTAATCTAGGGAGATGACATTATGGCCACTCTCTCTCTCTCAAGCTTAAAATCACAAAAGGTGTAGTTAAGTCTGTGCAATAGTTCTTCACAGACAGGCAAGCCCACCCCTAACTTCTCCAAATTTGCATCGCACCATACAATATGGTGGTTTTGCATGCGGTAAGCCCTTAACGCATGCAAAAATGCCTTAGTGCATTTTGATAAATGACCCTATAAGGGGCACAGTAGTTAACATAAAGGAATAGTTTACAAAGTGACAAAAATGCTCAATAGGAATTCACATTTGTTTGAAACAAATAAGTAAAATACAATAAATAAGTCTATTTTCATTTCATTTGTGGACCCCCAAAATGAATGGAGGGGTTCCATGAATGAAACAAAAATTTTTGTTTCATTTGTTTTTATTTCTGATTCGTCTATGGCACATTTAAGACTATAGCTGCCTGTGTGACTAAGGTGTAGTTTCTCTGTAGCAATTTGCAGTAGTCCTGGTTGTTCTGTTTGGCTAATAGCTGGTATATTAGTGTTCCAGGGTTGGTGTAATATGTATATTGCTGCCTTTTCCTAGACAAGGTTGCTGCTGTTTGAATCCTAAGAATTATTGCTGTGATTGTATGGTATAGCAAGGTTCTAGATATCTTTTTTTTTTTTTTGCAGGTGTTACTTCACAAAATATTTGGCAGTGGAGGGAGTTTGTTTTGCTGAGATGACACCAGAATTTGAAAAAACAAAAAATACATATAGGGGCAAATTTTAAAACCTACGCACGCGGCCTACATTTGTGTGCGCTACCCGGCACGCACAAATGTACGCTGGATTTTATAACATGAGGGGGTGCAAACTAGTGCAACTTGCACGCGCCGAGCCCTCGGGGAGACCAGCTGGCTTTCCCCGTTCCCTCCGAGGTCGCTCCGAAATTGGCGCAGCCTCTGAGGGAACATTCCTTTCCCCCCCACCTTCTCCTCCCTTCCCCTACCTGTCCCACCCCCCAGCCCTAAACAACCCCCCCGTACCTTTGTTATAGATTGTTATAGAGCCCGATTGGCTATCTTGGGCTCTCCTGATTGGCTGGCTGTGCGGCTGGAAGAGGCTGTGCGGCCGGAAGAGGAGCGCAGCGAGAAGAAGGCTCGGGCGCGGTCTGGCGGCGTGGAACCCTCGTGGTCGGACTGGGGACCCGTCTGGGGTGAGCTTAAAAGTTGTTAGGCCTTACCCCGGCGGGTCTCTGGCGCCGAACGCGCAGGCCTGCACTCCGTCGGGTCAGTCGAAGCAAGAGAGCGCGGGCCGGAGCGAAGAGAATTTAGATGCCCGCTTGGGACAGCCCGATTGGCTGTCTTGGGCTCTCCTGATTGGCTGGCTGTGCGGCTGGAAGAGGCTGTGCGGCCGGAAGAGGAGCACAGCGAGAAGAAGGCTCGGGCGCGGTCTGGTGGCGTGGAACTCTCGTGGTCGGACTGGGGACCCGTCTGGGGTGAGTTTAAAAGTTGTTAGGCCTTAGTTGTTATCATTAAGATTAGTGCTCTTTTATTGTAGTTATGATGATCTCTATTTTTCTGGAGAGAGGATTCATGAATGAATACATGGATATGTGTTTTATTAAATGATTGGATCTGATGTTTGTTATATGTTCTTTGCATTTTACATGATATTCTACTTGTGTACTGCAATAAATATAAAGTAAGTTAATATACATCAATAAGAATATTTTACTGTTGGTAAGTGCTTGAAATAAGTGAGTTAAACATTTTTTAAGTTCACTCATGATGCATAACAGCTGTTGCAGACTACTTAGAAATCCATTGTCAGGTGCACTCTAAGACTTTATTTATTCATAAGAGTACAACTAGTACTTCCCAACCATGTTAATATTGAGCCCACCCAAAAAAATCAGCTCTAGTTTCTTCACTGGTAAGAGAAAGAGATAGAGAACATGCATATGTGTATGAGAGAGAGCAAGGCCTGAATGTTTGTTTGAAAGTCTGCATTTGTATCTGAGAGAGAGAGCTAGCCTGTGTGTGTGTTTGTGTGTGAGAGAGTCTGTGTGCATATATGATAGAGAACCTGCGTATGTAAGAGAGAGATAGCCTTCATGTGTAAGAGAGAGAGAAAGCGAGCTTACATATATATGTGTGAAAGCCTGCATGTGATTGAGACAGAGTTAGTGTGCGTGAGAGCATGTGTATGAGGGACAGAGTGGGAGTGTATGAAAGAATGAATATGTTTAAGTGTGTGTGAGAAAGAATGAAGAGTGTGTGTCTCCCCCCAATCCACAAAAATCTCAGGGTGACTGGAAATGAAGAGTTCCCCAGTTTTAATTATTGGCTGCTATTTGATATGTGGGCTGTTTTGAAATATTTTATTGGTGCTTGGGAACATTTTAAAACATGTATATGATTTTAATTAATAGAAGTTATTCTATTTATCAGTAGTTTTAAAATATTCTTTTATTAGTCTGTTTTACTATTCTAATTAATGCTTTATGTTTCTTGATTTTATTTGTTTTATGAGGAATGGTGGTTCTGTTCTTCCATTGTTACACACAGAGATTGGCTTCTTGGGGGTTCCCATTTCAGTTTTTGTCTAATTTGTGATCCTTTATTCTATATTTGGTGAGGGTCTGTCTCTGCTCTGAGCGTGTGACCAGGATGAGAGATTCTGCTAGCGTGTACTGTCTGTGTAGGGATCTATAGCAATTGGGTTTGTTTTGTTTCCCCAGTAGGTAGTGTATTGGTATTCTGAGACCCAGTGTAATAATTATACTAGGTGGGGGAGTAGGGTGGGCTGGGGGGCATCTCATTCCTCACCTCAGGCAGCAGATTGCCTTGAGCTACCCCTGTTAGGTGTGTACTGCTCTGCAAAAGAAAACAACTGCTTATGTTACATCACAGCTTTGTCAGAGAAAAGACAATGCAAGCTGACAAAGAGAGCAGACGATGTAGTATTTTTTTAACTAAAATGCAACCAAAAAAAAGGTGCTTACAATATTAATTATTTTATTACAACATACATCTCATAATCATAAAATATGAAACCAACGAGCCTCTGTTCGTTGAATCAAGGGATGGGGAATACAATCAAATAATATCATATATGGCGACATAGGCAAGTTCACCTCCATCAAATCACTCAGATATTTTACAATCTTGCCCCAATAGGAACGGATCCCCTTATAGTCCCAAAAAACATGAGATAATGTCCCTGTAGACCCCGAACAGCGGGAGCAGAAAGGTGTCTGTACTAAGTGTGCATGAAATGCAATTTGCGGGGTTATGTAAGCTCGATACAGCAGTTTAAACTGCATTTCTCTATAGTACATATTACTGGTAACTCTGGTCAGGGATTTCATAGAGGCCGCAAATACCCCCACCGGGACCTGAAACACTCCGTCCTTATTCCACCTCTGCACCGCCTGGCTATATACCTCCATGGGTCGGCCCTTAGTGAGACCCCGATAATAACCTGATAGGGATAAAGCTTGCTGCTTGTCCAACTGAAAAAACCTAGCAAGCGTTTGAAAGTGGCCCGGGACTTTGTACTGAGCTGGGATGGACTTAATATAATGCCTGAGTTGCATATAACCAAAAATATTAGTCGCAAACCCTCAGCGACGTCGTTGTTTTTTGAAGATTTGGAATGGATATTTGCAGGCGCTCCCACATCGTTCCCGGAGCCTGATACTCAATAGCTGAAAAACTGTTGACTGAGGACAGTCCTACTAGTGTAACACATCACGCTTTCAACATTACCGGACAATTCATTATGCACCTGGGTAGGGGGGGGGGGTTGAGGGGGGAATCAAAGTTGGTAGGAAATTATTGTATATCGTCTGGTTGCGGGATGGGGATATGAAAGAAACTGTATATCTCTGACCCATTTGTACTGTTATACCATATTCTAATAAAAATTGTTTACATAAAAAAAAATATGTGATGTATGTTGTAATAAAACAATTAATATTGCAAACACCATTTTTTTTGTTGCATTTTGGTATTGATTGGTAGGAATGTGAATCGTGTGATCGATCGTCTTAACGATCGATTTTGGCTGGGGGGGGAATCTGATCGTCTTAGTTTTTTAGGTTAAAAAATCATTTTATCGGGGGAGGGGGAGGGCAGGAAAACCGGCACACCAAAACAACCCTAAAACCCACCCCGACCCTTTAAAATAAATCCTCCACCCTCCTGAACCCCCCCAAAATGTTTTAAATTACCTGAGGTCCAGTGGGGGGGTGGGGTCCCGGCGTGATCTCCCGCTCTCTGGCCACGGCTGTGTTAAGAGAAATGGTGCCGGTGGCCCTTTGCCCTTATCATATGACAGGGCAAAGGTAGTGCCGGCGCCATTTTGGTTCCTGTGACCCGACGTCACGAGTGCAGGAGATCGCTCCCGGACCCCCTCTGGACCCCCAGGGACTTTTGGCCAGCTTGGGGGGGCCTCCTGACCCCCACAAGACTTGCCAAAAGTCCAGCGGGGGTCCGGGAGCGACCTTCTGCACTCGGGCCATATTGCCAATATTCAAAATGGCGCCGGCGCCATTTTGCCCTCACTATGTTGACATAGTGGTCAGGAGGCCCCCCCAAGCTGGCCAAAAGTCCCTGGGGGTCCAGCGGGGGTCCGGGAGCGATCTCATGCACTTGTGACCTCAGGTCACAGGAACCAAAATGGCGCCGGCGCTACCTTTGCCCTGTCATATGGTAAGGGCAAAGGGCCACCGGCGCCATTTCTCTTAACGCAGCCATGGCCCGAGAGTGGGAGATTGCGCTGGGACCCCCCCCACTGGACCCCAGGTAATTTAAAACATTTTGGGGGGGTTCGGGAGGGTGGGGGATTTCTTTTAAAGGGTCGGGGTGGGTTTTAGGGTTGTTTTGGTGTGCTGGTTTTCCCGCCCTCCCCCTCCCCTGATTTACGATTTTTGACGATAAATTGGGGGAATTGTTATTGTATCGCGGCTCTAACGATTTTTGACGATTTAAAATATATCTGACGATTGTTTTAAATTGTCAAAAAACGATTCACATCCCTATTGATTGGTAAAAGCAAGTTTGCTTACCGTAAACGATGTTTCCGTAGATAGCAGGATGAATTAGCCATGCTGTCATGGGATCTGTCAATCAGGCCCGGGAGTTTGTTCTTTCTTTGTAGTGTGTTAAAGCTCTTTTACAATCTAGTGTGTGCAGTAGTTTTTCCATATCATTTGCGTGAGGTTTAGGGAAAACAGTTGGTAATTCAATGGTTGATTTAGATGGAATTGAGTAACTACTTTTGGTAGGAAGGATGGGTGAGTTCGGAGAACTACCTTCTGGTGATGAAATTGCAAATATGGAGGGTAATGGACCAAGGCCTGTAACTCACTCACTCTTTGTGCTGATGTTACTGCAACCAGGAATACCACTTTCCATGTGAGGTATTTAATGTGTGCTGAGTCTATGGGTTCAAATGGGGAAAGCATGAGCTGTTCCAGAACTATGTTGAGGTTCCATGGAACTGGAGGTTTAGATACCGGAAGACGAATGTGAGTTAAGCCCTTGATGAAATGAGACAGTAATGGGTGATTGGATATAGGAATATTGTTTACTGGTCTATGATAGGCACCTATGGCGCTGAGATGAACTCTGATGGATGATGTTGCTAGACCAGCTACATATAGTGTATGAAGATAGTCCATGAGCAACTCAGGTGAGCAGTCCAATGGTGGTACACCTTTGGAGGTGCATCAGGTAGAGTAACATTTCCATTTATAACTGTAATTTTTCCTTGTAGAGAGTTTCCTGGATTCCAACAAGATGAATTGTGCCGAGTTGGAAACTTCTTGTTCTGTTAGAAGAAGCCGGTCAATCTCCACGCTGTCAAGTGGAGAGATGAGGGTAGCGGGCGATTCGGTAGCTGAATTGGGTCCATGATGGATAGCCGGAGAAGGAAACTGTACCATGGTTGCCTCGGCAAAGCCGGGGCTATGAGTATTAGTTGAGCTTTGTCCGCTATGCACTTTTGAATTGTCCTTGTTATGAGCGGTATGGGAGGAAAGGCGATTTTCACGGTTCCCAACACCAGGCTACACATGAAGCGCCTGCAATGGGGATTAAAACGTCAATGGAAACAACATTCACAACCATTGACGCAGAAGGTATCGCTGACCTCATCCCGTGGATGACAGGAGGCCTGAGGAAGGCCTGAGGAAGGCATCTTGAGCGACCCTGAATTGGCTTGGTCTTATCGAGCAGAATTTGGGAACTTGAGCATTGATCTCCGTTGCAAAGAGATCTATTGATGGTGTCCCCCATTGCGTGAATACGTCCTGGGCTATTTCTGTATTGAGTGCCCATTTTTGAGGATGAAATATGCGACTTAGTCTGTCCGCTCTTGTGTTTGCAACTCCTGGTAGATAAGTCGCTTGGAGATGTATGCAGTTTCGGTGAGCATGCTTGAAGATTGTCAGGGTATCCTTGCAAAGGGACCATGAACCGGACCCTCCTTGTTTGTTGATGTAAAACATTGTGACTTGATTGTCCATGTAGATCATGACCCTGCGTCCTTTCAGGTGGTCTTGGAACACTTGTAATGCATTGCGAATTGCTCTGAGTTCCAATAAATTTATTTGCAGGTTCCGCTCCGAGATTGTCCATAACCCTTGTGTTTCGTAAATCTCGAGGTGTGCACCCTAGCCCTTGCGAGATGCATCTGTGGTTAGGACTGTGTTGTGAGGAGGGGGACTGAACAACTCTCCTTTGGACAGGGTGGAGTCTAGGAGCTACCATGTTATATCTTTTTTCATTTCAGCGGTCAGCGATACCTTCTGCGTCAATGGTTGTGAATGTTGTTTCCATTGACGTTTTAATCCCCATTGCAGGCGCCTCATGTGTAGCCTGGTGTTGGGAACCGTGAAAATCGCCGCCACCATGTGGCCCAGGACTACCAAGACCTGTCTCGTGGACGGTCTCTGAGTATGGTTCAAGTTTTGTAGAAGGTGACGGAAGTGTGATATTCTGTCGCCTGGTAGGTAACACTGTTGCACGTAGTGTCCAGGCATGCACCTATGAACTGTAACTGCTGTGTTGGTTGTAGGTGTGATTTCTGGAAATTGATCACTATTCCTAATTCCTGTAAGCATTGTATCACCCAATGGAGGTGATCTAGTAAGATGTTGGGAGTTGAGGCGATTATGAGCCAATCGTCCAGATATGGAAAGATGGTTATACCTTGTTGTCTGAGATGAGCCACCACCACTACCATGCATTTGGTGAACGCCCTGGGTGCAGCCGATAGTCCAAAGGGGAGAACTTTGTACTGGTAGTGTTGATGTCTGTAGCGAAAGCATAGGTGACGCCACGAGGATGGATGGATTGGAATGTGTGTGTAAGCATCCTTCAGGTCGATGGAACACATCCAATCATTGGTTTGAATGAGAGGAAGGATTGACTTCAACGATACCATTTTGAATTTCTCCTTGGTGAGAAATTTGTTCAATTCCCTTAGGTCTAGTATGGGGCGAAGGCCCCCCGACTTCTTGGGTATGAGGAAGTATGGGAATAAAATGCTGCTGATTTGGAGCCTGGGTGCATTTGTCGAATTGCTTGTTGTTTACAAAGCAAAGCAATTTCCTCCCCCAGTTGTGGTTGGGGTTTGTGAATCTTGAGTGTGGAAAGATGAGGCAATATGGGTTTTGTGGTAAATTGGAGTTGGTAACCGTGACGTACTATCTCCAAAACCCATTGATCAGATGTTATTCTTTCCCACGCTTCCAGGCAAGAACAAATTCTGCCTGGTGGAGCTTGATGTTGTGGTGGTGGCTGAGTAACTAAAAGATGAAGCCGCTTTTGCTGCAGAAGTAGGTTGTTGTGCTTGTTGCCTCTGGTTACCGTTTACCTCTACGCGGGTTTGAGGTATTCTGTTGTGGAGCAGGACGCTGGTAGGAAGGGTATGTTTGTGTACGAAAAGACTGATAAGATCTATAGGGTCTTCTGGCATATGATTGCCTTCGAGTAGATCCAATATAAAGACTTGTGATCGAATAATTAGGATGTGACGTTAATGATTGTACTGCTAAAGCTTCTTCTTTCAGTTTACCTACTGCATCTTGGAATCTTTCTCCAAACAGATTATCTCCTATACATGGGAGGTTTGTTAGTTTCTTGTGCAAATCTTCATGTACTGAACTTGAACGTAACCATGCTAGTCTGCGGCCTGCAATGGCTGTTGCTGATGCCCTAGATGATGTTTCAAGTACTTCGTAGATTGACCTCAAAAGGTGTCGAGAACACTCTTCCATGTCATGAAGAGGCGGATGTATCTGATCCACCGTAGAGGAAAGCATACACTTCATAGCTTGCATGCACTCATATAGGTATTGTACCATGTAGAATTGATGGTGCATAATTCGGGTAGTCAGCATCGAGTTATGATATATTTTCCTGCCAAACTCATCTAAATATTTGTTGTCTTTCCCTGGTGGGAATGAGGAATGAGATTTTGTTTTCTTAAATCTTTGCATCGCCGATTCCAACACTATCGAGGTATGAGGTAATCGTGGTAGAGTATACGGTGATGTTTTCCTCATATGAAATTTTATGTCTGTTTTCCTGGAAACGGCTGTAATTGTATAAGGCGCATCCCAGGATTTCTGTAAGACTGAATGCAGGAGTTCTTGTGGTGGAAGAGATGTTTGTTCCCCTGGAGTATCAAAAATCTTTAGGAGACCCAGGGTTTCTGCCCTAGGGTCTGTTTCTTTTTGGAACTCTAGATGCAGAATTGTACCCAGTTTTTCTAGGAATTTTGGGTATGTGAAGTCTTCCGGAGGGGAGTACGGTTCCTGAGGTTGTTCTTGGGGATCCGATGGGAATCCTGTAGATGATGATGGGGATGTTTGCATTGAAGGAGAATCAAAAGATCTATCCTGAGTATGAGTTGGCAAGATTGGTCGATTTGTTATGGGAGATGTCAGTGGTTCCACCGACGGTTCTCTAGTAAGCTGTGCTTTGTGTTCCGGAGAACTGTCATCAGCAATATTAGTCATTTTGAACGATGACTGAAGAGTTTCATAAAAACCTGCTAAGGATTGAGACAATTGATAAAATGCCTCTCTTGTATGAGGGGGCATTGTTGTACGATGATCTGGTTCTCCTGAGACACCTGCTTTAGGGGGCATTGGAGTATTTTGAGGTGAAGTGTCAAATACCTTTTTGTCGCGTATTTTATTGCCCGTTATGTTCCTCGTATCTTCTGAATCTGTAGAAGTGTCAGAGGAAACCACCTGTATTACCTCTCTATATAAGATGGTATTGGAAGGTGGTATATGAGATGATTTAGAAGTCGAAGGGCTTATTTCCCATGTAGCACTTCTGTTTGCCAGTTTTTTAGGGTGAGAGTGTCGTGAGTGCTTATGATAATAGTGAGACGATGGGTCTGTATGACTTCTACGTGAAGCAGGTGATCATTTCCTACATTTTATTGTAACTTCTTTGGTGTCAGCACTAGAAGAAAAGGAGATATCTGAACGAGGTGAAGTTATTGGTGAAGAAGCTGAAGAAGAGCTTCGTGAAGTGTAACGTCGTCGTTTCAACTCCTGTAGCATCTGAGATGAGTGATTATGTCTCTTATGCGCAGATTTAGATTTAAGCGCGGATTTAGAACTATGCATGGATTTAGATTTATGCGCGGACATAGATTTGTGCGCGGATCTAGATTTATGCGTGGAAGTAGACTTGCGCGCGAATCTTTCTGTTTTTGTGCGTGTAAGGGTTATCGGCGCCGATCTCTTCGGCGCCGCATACATAGATTCCAACGGAGTTGAGCGCGTAGGTGATGTCGGCACCGTACGCGCAGATGTCGATGGCACCATGCGCGCATTTGCTCTGCGCGCAGCATTCTTCTGCGCCGTGCGCACTGGGTTCTTCGGCGTTGTACGCGGAAGTGTCATCGGTGCCATGTGCATAAAAGAATTGTGCGCTGATCCATCTGTAGGCGCCAAAATATTATGCGCTGATACTTGTTTATGCGCATACGGCGCCGTAGGTGCAGAAGTTGTAGGCGCTGAGATTTCTGGCGCCAATAAGTCCCATTGCGGCACTTCAGGCTCTATGGATTTTCTAGAATCCATTGGCCTTTGTTGTTTTGAGCTCTCCTTACCTCCAAGAGTGGAGGATTGAGGATCCGATGAAGATTTTCTCTTTTTTTAAGGAGCTGATGAAGTCGGTGGGCCAGGCGATGAATGAGCCTCCGATGGTTCCGTTGAGGCAAAAAGCTCCTGAAGCCTGTAGGCCCTTTGTTTTAATGCTCTAGGAGACATCCTGGAGCAAAATTCACAATCTTCCCGATTGTGATCTGGTCCTAGGCATCAGTAACATTGGTCATGGCTGTCCGTGACCGACATTACTTTGTCACAATGGCAGGGTTTAAACCCTGATTTTGACATTGTTTTACTTTTAGACTTTGAGGAGAAGGACAGCTCCGTGTGCGATCCCACTCACGGAAAAAACAGACTGAGGAGATTCCGTTACTTTCCTGTGCGGGAACACACGCGCAGACACAGAGAGCAAAGCTCTGTTCTCTGCTTTGACAAGCTCCGCCTCCCGGGCCTGATTGACAGATCCCATGACAGCATGGCTAATTCAGCCCTGCTATCGACGGGAAAATGGTGTAATAATGTGTTACCCCTTGGCTACTGGCTAGTGCCATGAAGGCATCTTTTTAATTAGCTAATAGCTGCTACCTGGATCAAGTGACACAGACCTGTTCCCACAGTAAACTCTAAGCATGTACAACAAGTTCTGTATGTCCTCTCTAGCAGTTCTTAGGGAACAATGTGTACTGAGAATCTCTAAGAGCTTAAAAAAAAGCTAGAAAAATGTGAATTTGGTACTATTAAAGGGCTGTTTCTGATCTTTTCTGTTGTAGTGGTCTTACTCACTGTGCCAGAAAAACACAGGCAGTGACACCTCTGCTTTTTCTCTTCACTTGGGAAGTAATGTGCAAATTGCAGCAGTGCTAGTGATTTGTTTTGTCTCTGTCTTCTCTGAGTCTCTGAGATAGGACTGCAGTGAGGATAGTACATTGAACAACTGAAGACAAGAAGAGTTATAATGGGCTGCAAATCTTTTGGTTCTGTTTAACTAACATTTTATTCTGTGTGGAAAATGATTCAGTCAGTACACACAAAGTACAGCATAAATACACTATATGCATATGTGTGTGTGGATGTGTATGTGTTTGTGTGTCTTTGTGCATGCATGTGACAGACAGTTGTCCATAGAGTAGCATGATATTGCGGATAGGGGTACATTATCAATAAATATTAAATTCCTTTGTGATATTGTATTCTGTTCCTTGTAAAGGCAATGCCTATATATACCTTGGTTAGTAATTTACATGTAAACCGACACGATGTGCAAACAGTTGTCGGTATATAAAACTGTTTAAAATAAATAAAATAAATATATCCAAACCCCCAATAGGTAGTAAACTTAACATTCAATTATGTCACTAAGAAAAGGGAAAGAAGAGAATGGAAACCTTGGTAGGTGTAGAGAATTTGCTGCAGAGGTATTGGAGCAAAGATGAAAAAATTACAGTCCCATACTAAAATTGAAGAGACTTTTTTTAGCCACATTACGGAATCTCGAGGCAAAAGCAATTGAAATTTGGAAAACATGTGCCACCACCATCTGTTCCTCTCCCTCTTGGCATGGAGCAGAGGGAAAAGGTGAGAGAGCTATCCAAGGCTGGCAATAATCAGCAGCAGGCAATAATCAGCAGCAGGATTTGCTATGGTTCTGGCTTCTGAGGCAGTGAAGGCAGTATTTTCACCAGATGATTCTGAGGTAGTATCTTGTCTGGGATTTTCTGAAATCTAAATTTGAAAATCTAGTAGCTAAAGAGAATTTGGATGGATTAGTTAGTAACATATTAGTCTCCAGTGTGGTGATCGAGTAGATAGATGATACCGCATTGTTGAGAGCAAACCTCAGGAAGACCAGGCAGTGATGCCCATGGCATTTTTCTCCTAGGTCCACTCTCAACCTCAACTCCAGTCCCAGCATCAGGCCCTAAGAAGGTAGAGAAGAGATCACAAAAGACATCCTTGATCTATATTCACTTTAAAGTGAATGAGGACCCACATTTTCCTTACTGTAGTAAAGGTATCAGTCAAGGGAAGCGAGTGAAGCAAAGGACAAATGCTGGTATGCACCATTACTTACAGAAACAGCACTTGCTAGTATTGGCATCAGGGGAAGGTGACAATAGTAGCCCAGGGACTTCTTTATTCCAGTCAAAATAAAAGATGGAGGTAAGGGGTTGAAAAGGGGAAGACTTTTCCCCAAGTTGATCCCAAGACCCTTCCATCAGTCAGGTAGCAGGTCAGCAGCATGGGTTGTCACTGCATGCATCTACAGCGACAACCCATCACAGAGGCAATGGGACGGTGTTCCGTTTCACTGTCCCATGGCAAGAGGCAGGCAGCATCTAAAGTACTAATGAAGAGTATCCTGTAAATTATTGCCCTGGATGACAAACCTCTGCATCCCTCTGCTCCATGCCAAGAGGGAGAGGAACAGATGATGGTGGCACATGGACTTTAAGCATCTGCTGCATGTGCTAGCCTCCAATTACAAAATCCTCACCAGGACTACATTTAGTAGGTGGGTTATCCCTACTTTGTACAACCAGTGCCATAGTCACATGCAGCCACAGCTAAGGCAAAGGGGATTATCATGCATTTCAACAGCAATATCTGGATCAGCATAAATGCTGCATATGCCTCCCTCTCCCTGACAGCACACAAGTGGGACTTGGTCGAGGTAGAGGCAGGCAGCAACTCTGGTGGGGTCTGAGCCTCAGGGTGCAAGTGGACTGTGCGGTACCTCCAAGTGATGGGATAGCTGCTATACCTCATGCAATATTCTATCAACCATAGGAAAGATGCTGAAGAGTTGGCTGCTAGACCAGAGAGACAGGAATATTCAGGCAGGTTTCTTTGTGAAAGACAGTGGGAAAAATATGCTAAAGGCAATAGATGATAGGAGCTTTCAGATTATCCATTGCTTTGCACACTTGCTGCACTTGAAAATGAGGGATTCCCTGGGCCTGGGGCCCAAGGACCACGGGAATACATTCCTGAAGGACCTGATGGAGAGGCGCAGGATAACAGTGGGGCATTTCCATCAAAGCATAAGGGTATGCAGCTTTTCCCTGAGAAGAAGGAAGAATTTGGGATGTGTTATAAGCATTTGATTCAAAATGGTGATAAACACTGGAACTTCACCATTCTGATGCTGCAGAAATTAGTGAAACAATCAAAATAGTGACCCAACAATAGCAAAAAAATGGAACTCAACAAGTTAATATAAATTCTGCTATAATGTAAGGCTCTTGTCTGATCTCTTAATAAGAGTATAATGCGACCATCATATGGTGTCACTCTGTGCTAGCGGCTTATATGTGAAGCCTGTGGGGCACAAGGACCATCTAATCATAAGTCGCTTATACTGAAGTCCATATATTCTCCTGAACAGAGCTATAAATACATCATAGAAGTCCACTGCTTCTAAAGACGTAACGTGCACTTATCTCTGAGAACCACGGATGGCAGTCTCTAACGAGATCCTGAAGTCCGTCCTCCTTAGGACAACCTATGATTAGACAGTTCTTGTGCCCCACAGGCTTCACATATAAGCCACTAGCACAGAGTGACACCATATGATGGTCGCATTATACTCTTATTAAGAGATCGGACAAGAGCCTTACATTATAGCAGCATTTATTATATTAACTTGCAGAAATTAGTGAAGCAGCAGACACCCGTTGGTGATCTGACTCTGAAAACAGAGATAAGTGTGGATCGTCCCCTGGGGCATCATGTTTTGGTAGTGATGATGCAGCTGATAGAAATCCTGAAACCATTCAAGAATGTAACAAAGGATCTGAGTTCCAGAAGTACCACTCTGGATAGGGTCATCCCTATACCTACGGTATTGAGTGTAATCACTTTGAAGTGCTGAAGAGTAGGGATGTGATTAGGCCAAACTTTTTGGTTCGGCAATGGACAGCCGGTGCCATCTTAAAAAATGGCCGGGTCATCCATTACTCCTACCATGTGACAGGGGCCAGCCGATGGCACCAATAACCCCTGTCACATGGTAAGGGCAAAGGGCCATTGGCACCATTTTGATTAGTGGCAGCCAGCAGCCTGAGAGAGAGAGATTGCTCCCGGGACCCCTGCTGGACCACCAGGGACTTTAGGCACGGTTTTGGGGGGGTTGGGAGGGTGGGGGATTGTAATTAATTAAATCTGGTTGGGGTGGGTTTGGGGTTTGGTTTTTTTTAAGGTGCCCTTTCTCCCTCCCCCCCAAAACAATAACAAAACCACACGAAATTTTGTGGGTTTTCCTATCGTTTTGGTGACCTTCCGAACCGCGACGAAATAGGAAATATCGTTTATATTTCCTATTTCATCGCAAACGAATGCACATCCCTACTGAAGAGTAGAATATAAATCAAATAAATAAATAGATCATTCTGGAGGAAAAATTAGAGGGTTTCTGTGAGCAGAAGGGAATGGAAGCAGAGGTGTTATGTTTTCCGGACCTTGCATGAGAGGTGCAAGTGAGACTGAAACTTCTGACAGAATTGAATACATACATGCTTGCCAAATTTTGTGTTCCTTGTGAGAATGGGAGTCTCATCCTCCAGGCCCAGCATCTCAGATCTATAAAGGAGATGCTAGTAGCTAGGTGTGTGAAGAGAAGTACCAGAAGCAGAGGCACTTTGGGGATGCCCCAGATATCACCTTAGGGGTGATGCCGCTACTATATCTTCCTGCTATGCCCCTGATGTACCACTTTAGGGGCCATGCTACTGCTCTACCTACCTGCCATGCCCCAGATGTATTCATTTAACTGCTTTATATTTCTTTTTCAGGAACTTCAAAGCGGATTACATTCACGTATTGTAGGTATTTCCTTATCTCCAGAGGGCTTGAATTCAGGGAGAATAACTTAAAAACATTCATGCAGGCCCCCATATATATGTGTATATGGACGCATGGCAAGATGTGCAGAAATTTTATATCCTGCGTGCACATTCACGCACATGTTATAACATAGATTGGTGCGTGTATGTGTGCGCTTAATTTAAAGCATGTACGTGAACAGCAGGGAAATGTTGATATTTAGACGTACAAGTGAGGGAATTTCATAACATGTGCAATGTCCAGGAAATGATCAGCTTAACCAGTTCACCAGGTCAATAGCTATGCCCCCTAGACTCCCATGGTTCTTTAGCTTGCACTCTCACTAGTTGAGCCAGACCCCTGTATGGCTACCCCCATATATGGCTAGAAGTCATTTTATTCAGACTTAAGCCTCATCCACATTCGCAATATTAGGTACCTTTGCGCTGAAATGGGTCTGGATGCACGCCCGTGTGCATAGCTACAAACACGCATATCTCTTGGTCCCGCCTGGAACGCCCATGCCACAATCATATTCTGCCCCTTTTTCTCCTTATGCAAGATATTTGTACATCAGTACTTGTGCATATATGTGGCAACTTTATAAAATTGACTGGGCGCCCTTAAGCAATACATGCACGTGCATCCTCTGGTTTTGCCATTTGTAACACTTTTAAAATTCACCTTTAGGTTTGTACAAGGAATGGCAGTGGGAATTGAATGCTGGTTTCGCTGCTTCACAGCCCACTTCTCGAACCACTAGGCTACTCCTCCACCTTAGGGGTCCAGCATCCATTCAGCCTAGATGTGCTACATTCATGTGTACTTCCTAATTTTGGTATGCACACACCTTTTAAAATTCTCCGTTTAGAGTGTAAATGGGCTTTTGAAAATTGCTACAACATAAGAACATGCCATACTGGGTCAGACCAAGGGTTCTTTAAGCCCAGCATCCCATCTCCAACAGTGGCTAATCTAGGCCATAACATGCCATACTGGGTCAGACCAAGGGTTCTTCAAGCCCAGCATCCTGTCTCCAACAGTGGCCATTGGCCAATCCAGGCCATAAGAACCTGGCAAGTTCCCAAAAACTAAGTCTATCCCATGTTATTCTTGCTAGTAATAGCAGTGGTTATTTTCTAAGTCAACTTAATTAATAGCAGGTAATCGACTTGTCAAGAACATATCCAATCCTTTTTTAAACCCAGCTACACTAACTGCACTAACCACATCCTCTGGCAACAAATTCCAGAGTTTAATTGTGCGTTGAGTGAAAAAGAACTTTCTCCGATTAGTTTTAAATGTGCCACATGCTGACTTCATGGAGTGCCCCCTAGTCCTTCTATTATCTGAAAGAGTAAATAACCGATTCACATTTACCTGTTCTAGACCTCTCATGATTTTAAACACCTCTATCATATCCCCCCTCAGCCGTCTCTTCTCCAAGCTGAAAAGTCCTAACCTCTTTAGTCTTTCCTCATAGGGGAGCCATTCCATACCCTTTGTCAGTTTGGTCACCCTTCTCTGTACCTTCTCCATTGTAACTATATATTTTTTGAGATGCGGCGACCAGAATTGTACACAGTATTCAAGGTGCGGTCTCACCATGGAGCGATACAGAGGCATTATGACATTTTCCTTTGTATTCACCATTCCCTTTCTAATAATTCCCAACATTCTGTTTCCTTTTTTTGACTGCCACAGGACATGAACCAACAATTTCCATGTGTTATCCACTATGACGCCTAGATATTTTTTTTGGGTCGTAGCTCCTAATATGGAACCTAACATTGTGTAACTATAGCATGGGTTATTTTTCCCTATATGCATCACCTTGCACTTATCAACATTAAATTTCATCTGCCATTTAGATGCCCAATTTTCCAGTCTCACAAGCTCTTGCTGCAATTTATCACAATCTGCTTGTGATTTAACTACTCTGAATAATTTTGTATCATCTGCAAGTTTGATTACCTCACTCGTCGTATTCCTTTCCAGATCATTTATAAATATATTGAAAAGTAAGGGTCCCAATACAGATCCCTGAGACACTCCACTGCCCACTCCCTTCCACTGAGAAAATTATCCATTTAATCCTACTCTCTGTTTCCTGTCTTTTAGCCAGTTTGTAATCCACGAAAGGACATCACAACCATGACTTTTTACTTTTCCTAGAAGCCTCAATACATGCTATTTTTATGCCTGCACAACATTTTGAAAAGTATCCCCCTGTCTTTGAGGTCAATGCTTGTCAGCATGTATTAGCTCTACAATTACTACATTCATCCAAATAACAGATGGAACCGTAACTGATTTAATGTGCCATTCACATTTCACTGTACTGGCTGGGTGTACTTAAGACGTGCATGGTTTAATCTTTGACAGTTGCACATGCTATTGGTAGGATTTATCAGGTAGCCATGTTTCTGTCTGGGATAGGCCACCCCACTCCACCTGTCTTCGAGGTTTGTTTCAAACCCCTTTCCTTGATGGTACTTACCAACTCTTGGTCTTATCCTGGCCATCTGTGGCCTTCCACACTTCCTGCACCACTCCATGATACAATTCTTCCTCCTGCCTCAGCTCTCAAGGTACCCCTAGAGAGGTTTTCGGCCACACTTCTTGCTGTGTTGCTCTGCTCCTCTTTCTGTTTTTAATCACCAGTGTTGCTGCTGCTGCCGCCACACCAAGCCTGTCTTGGTAGCTTAGGGTGCTTGCTCCTCTGATCCAGCTGCCTTTGAGGTTCTTTTAAAATCCCCTTCCCCTAGGATACTTACTGATTTTTTGTTTTCACTGCTTGCTGCACCACTCTTTGGGTCCTTTCATCCCACTCCTGGTACTAATTTGCCCCTTCTGCTTTGGGCTTTTGATACCATTCTTCCTCCCATCGCAGGTCTCCGGGTACACCTTGGGAGAGGGGGAGTTCATCCACTCTTCTTGCTACAGTTCTGTACTCCTAAAGTTTCTGTTTTTAAACATCAATGCCACTGTTACTGCCACCATTCCAAGATTGTCTTGGTAACTTAGGCCTGGATTCTCTAAGGTCGCACACCTTAGAGAATCCGGCGGGTACGGGGGTGGGGGGGGGGGGGTGTCGGGCCTGCAAAAGCCGGCAGCCATCGCACCACTGTGGTGCGCTGGCTGCCGGCTTTCAAACCGAATAACTACATCATAAAAGGTGTAGTTATTCGGCGCAAAACTGGCGGTGATAAGGGTCCTTACCTTTCGCCGCCAGCGATATGTCTGCAGCCTTGACCCCAGTGCCTTCCTGACTCCTTCTCTTCTAGGGCCGACACCACCCCGACTCTGCCCCCATTTAGTGATCACACACGAAAAGTTTGGCTGCCACCCCCAGAAAGGAGAGAGACAGACATACTATGCCCTCTGTGCAGGGAGCAGGATGAGTGGTAGATGGCAACGGGCAGGTGTGCAGTCAGCCCCCATGCAGCAGCTGCTTGTCCGTGGAGCTCCACACCAAGCCCATGACACATCCCCAGATCCAGAGGGCATAGCCACCCCCGGAGCGGCTCCATCCAGGTGCATGCTCAGTGCCGAGGGCTAAGCCCTTTCATGTGGGAGAGAGAGGGAAAGCAGATGTCCATCCTCTTAGATCCAAGCAGAGAGCTTCCAGCCCCAGTTCCATCTGGGCCAGCCAGTGAGAGAGGGTCCTCCCTATCTCCGGTCCCCAGGAGGAGGTCGGCTCCAGCCAGTGGCTACTGCCAGGTGCATACTTTGTGCCGAGGGCTGCAAGCGGGCCGGCACTGCATGCTCACGGTGCCTGGGAAGACTTTCCACTCCTCTTTGGCGCTGCTTCTTGTGGCCCTACATGGCTCATGCCACCTAATATTCGGCGCCCTGGGCCCAGGCCTAGTTTGCCTAGTGCTTCTGCCGGCCTTCCTAAAAATCATTTGGTGCCTTTAGTCAGTAGCATCTTATCCTCCTGTGAAGTCCAACTCCAAGCCCGAACAGTCAGCTCTTTCACTTAATGATGCCATTTGGAAATTACATCAGGTCTCCTCTAAGAATTTCCGTTGACTTCTCCATGCCTAGAGCTTTCTACCAAATTGGTTGGTGCTCTTTGCTTCTCACTAGGAGCCTTATGGTGTTTATGCAACTCTGGGTGGATTTTTTGTGCTTCTCATGATGCTTTTGGTCTTTAAAACCACTCTTTCAGTTGCTTTGAACCTCTATTACTGCCTTGGGGTTTTTCTGCCTCTTTTGGTGCAATGTTCCCTCTTCATGTTGCATTGAATTCTTCATGCCACACTTGATACTGCTTTGCTCCTCTCATATAGCCTTGGGGATTCATGCCACTATTGTCGGTCCCCAGTGTCTCATCTTTTCAGCCCCATGGTGATCTGGCCACTCTTGCTGCTCTTTTACTCCTAGATCAGTGCTTTTGACACCTCCAGCCACTGCTGGTTTCATTTTGTCCCATTATGGATCCTTGTGCTCTTTACGTCACTTTTGATGCTACATGGACATAGTCTTGATGAATTGGCATGCTGTCACTCTTCTGATGATATCTACCCTCCAGTTTCATTAGAAATGATTAGAAAAGCCCAATTTGAGAGCCCAAAAAAGGGCTGCATTTCTTCCCACTTTGACTATAATGGGTAAACGAATTAACAAATAAAACAAATTACATTTTTTTTTCGTTTGAAATGAACCTAACAAATGACCTATGAAATGAATGAGTCTAACCACATTTTCTGACTTTGCACATGCCTAGTGCTCAATGGCTTAATCCATAGAAGTTCAAACTACATTTTTTTTCAAAGAAAGTGCTGCTTTACAAACCTTAATGGTTAATTTGTATCCATATACTACCTTTTCTCACAATATTGGAATTATAAATTGCACCCATCTAATATCAACCTCCCCTTGCTCCCTCTTCTTGCTCCCTTTCCCTCCCTATTATAATAGAGCAAAGTGTCAGATACAATATACGTGTTTATGGTTCTTCTTTCTTTCTGTTAATTCAGCATCTATTTGCTTGGTCTCCCATGTCCCCTGTGATTTTCTATAGACAATAAAAGATTCTTGCCTATTGAAAAAACGAGGCATTTATTTATTTACTTTTTTTTTTTTTTTTTTTTTTATTCTGGCATTGCAAAAAATCTTCAAAATGGAGAGCAAATTAGAACATATATACATCAATGGAACACAAATAAACATCTTTACCATAGCAGTTTTAAAATGCAAATAAAAACAAAACTTAAACATAAGTATCACATGCATAATAAATACACTGTAAAAGTGACTCTAACCTCATGGAATACTTTTATAAAAACATCTCCCAAAATGTCAATAAATCATAGGTTTCATAAAACCCAGTCACGTTACACAGGCAAATCTCCTCAGGGAACGGACCTAAAACTTCTTAAGCTCGAATAAAAATGCCTTCAATATTTTTTTTTTAATTTAGCAATTCACAGCAAAGATTCAGGTTCTGAGTTAGAGCATCCCAAAGTCGAGCAATTGCTATTGAAAATGATTGATCCCTAGTCTTAGACAACCCGGCTTTGTAACAGAAGGACTACATAAAAGCCTTTTACCATCTGATCATAGATACCATACCAATCTGTCCTTCAAGTAATAAGGCCCCAATCCCTGCAACATTTTAAAGTGTAGTTTAATGGCTTTTAATTTCTTTCATGCTTCAATTGGCTACCTTTGCACATTTCTAAGCATCATGCTGATACTGCATCCAAATCCTCAACCAGTTAACAATTGTGTTCCTCAATTTTGGACTGATTGCAACCTCCTGAAAAGTTTCTTTAGTAAACCCAAATAGTGGATGTTGCAATTGCCCAGTCATAAAAAAATTACATGTATAATATAATGGTGTAAAATATAATGGTAGCTACATTTTTCTACTAAAAAAGGGCTGATATAGCACTATTGTTTTAAGTAGAAAAACAATTTCTCACCAAAGAAGAAATATGGGGTTTAAATGAGAGCTGTGCATCAAGTAATCCCTACACCCTACTCCCTACACCCAATTTTATGATTCAGTAAATACTTCCCCCTCTTCTACCCTTCCTTTATCCTATTTATTGTTGTCATCCCATTTGAACGATTTCTTGTTTTTTACCCTATTTTATTTGAACGGTTTCTTGTTTATACCCTATTTTATCTTTGACTGTTCCTCTGTGAAGCTTGTTGCTATGTTGAGTTATCTGTAAACCGAGATGATGTTCCCAACGTATCTCGGTATATAAAATGCTTAAAAATAAATAAATAAATAAATAAAAGTAGTATCCTCAAACTTCACTTTGTCTTGGCCTAATAGTGGCATGCCACCTAAACTCTAATTAGCCGATGCAAAAAACTTGCGCTGAAAGCGGGCACTGTGTATTCAGCACCCGCTTCCATAATGCGCCCCCGGGCACCTCTCCTGGGGGAGTGATGCAATATTTAAATTAGGGCTTGCGCTGTCGCCTCCTTGACAGTGCAAGCCGGAGAGAGGTCCACTGTTGGTGGCTATCCGCCGGTTAAGAAAATGGACGCTGAATTTATCAGTGTTCTGTTTTCCTAACCAGCGCACATGCAGGGGTTAGGAAAATGGGCGCTGATAAATTCAGCGTCCATTCTCCTATCCTGACTACTGGCACCAGAAGGAGTGTATAACATCAATATTAAAGTGTCACTTATTGCGGATTGGCCCCTTTACTGTCACATGTCAGTGAAAGGACCAATCACTTTTCAGAAGGCTGTCCTGAAAGGGGATTGGTCCTTTCACTGACATGTGACAGTGTAGGGGCCATTTGCTGATTGGTCCCTTTACTGTCACATGTCAGTAAAAAGACCAATCACTTTTCCGAAGACTGTCCTGAAAGGGGATTGGTTCTTTCACTGACATGTGCGAGTAAAGGGACCAATCTGCAATAAGTGAAGGAGTGAATAAATTAATATTAAGTGCCCAAAACTTTAATATTGATTTTATACACTCCTTCTAGTGCCAGTAGTCAGGTTGGGAGAATGGATGCTGAATTTATCAGCATCCATTTTCCTTACCCCTGCATGTACGCTGGTTAGGAAAACGGGACACTGATAAAGTCAGCATCCGTTTTCTTAACCGGCGGACAGCCATCAACAGCGGACCTCTCTCCGGGCAGGCGTTAATATCTGATCGCTAAAATGTGCGTCTTATACGCACATTTTTTTTTTTGGCATAGGGAGTGAATAGCTAATAGCCTCATTCACATGCATTTGCATGTGATGAGCGCTATTAGTTTCACTCTGCGTTGGACGTGCGTTGTAGAGGCACACTGTCTAACTGCGGGTTATACAGTGCACTGGGCTCAGCGTACTCTATTGCATCGGCCCCTAAGAAGGACAAGGAAAGGAGTCCTCTAGTGAACCTCTCTGTAGCAACACGGCCATGTCTCTTAGAATCTGTGAATATCTAACAACCCATGCCTAGCATCACTCATACAGCATACTACTTATATAAAAACCCTTGGAATAGTTGATATGGCTTACAATTAATTTACATTTTGGTACTGTATGCAACATCATAAACATTTGTTACCAGTAATAAAAAGAAAGCAGGCACATTATCATTTTAAAGGGTTTTTTTTTTTCATTTTTTTTTCACTGGTGAAAATGTGATCAGTTACAGAAAATACTGTAACAGCATCAAGACTGTACTGCAAATGCATGCTAATGAAAGAAAGCATGCAAAGGATATCAGTCAGAATGTAAATCATCCAAAGGTTTATATAATGCTCAGGTTAGCTTTTGTGGTAATGAATAGTCAGCTCCTTCAGCATAATGTAACACAACCTACACACTCCAAGCAAAGCTGCTTCAATTTAAATATCATCTATCTATCTAATCTATCTATCTATCTATCTATCTATCTATCTATCTATCAAGATGACTAGATAGAGAGATAGGAGATACAGACAGAGAGATAGAGAATTAGATAGCTATAGCTATCTATACCTATATATGACTATATATCAGTATACACTGGTATTTATTTTTTTCCCAGTGGAAGGTATTTAGCAATCAGATTTTTTTTTTTTTAAACAATGCATTTCATGTTTCAGTTGAGCAGGAAGAAATGAGAATGCTAAAAATGCTTTTTCCCCTCAGCAGCCTAAAGAAGATGTTTGTGCTGTCAGGGCCTGATGAAGTGCTTCCAAGCCACAGGGCAAGACTTCCCGCTGCCTTCACACAGGGAAAGTTTTCTGCGCTTGTCTCTGCAGCAACGTGCATGCCCACAGATTAATTCCAACTGTGCAGTGCCGTGCTGGCAGGTCATCATGTATTAGTAATGCTATCCGATTTCAGCAAATGGTTTCCTTTTGCCCTGTGCTCACACACACACACACACACACACACACACACACACACACACACACACACGCACATACATGTATATACACATATTTAGGCAATGCAGTTATCTTCTTCTCTTATAGAAGTCCCTAAATTCATTTCTTGCTTTTATAAAGAAAAATATATGAAATCAAACTATTGGCCTAATTTACTAAGCTTTCTTCCCCCGTATGCATAGAATGGGAGGAAAGGTTTACTAAAATCTGGTCCTCTGTGTGCCACAAGTGTAGCTCCTCCTGCTTTGTTCACTGCAAACAATGTTAAGCAAGTGGTGGATGCCAGAACTGGTAATTACAGCCATGAAAGCAAAATACCACTCGTTAGGGAAGGGTGGGTTGTGGCAGTGGGGGAGGAGGGGTAGGGAGCAGGGAACAGCAGCTAAATCTGCTGTTCTTTCTTCATCAGGAGTGGTTCCCTAATGTTTTTGAAACATATTGAAAGATGTTAATTTCCATAAACCTATGTGAGGTTCATAACTTTTTAAACATCATAATTGTGCACAATTTTCAGGGATAGCTTGTAACCAATATATCTATTAATATCACATTTTTTTTTTTTGCATTATGGTCAGTGAAGTTTGGTTATTGATAAGGGGGAATCTTGGTCTCCCACTAGCTAGCAGGTGATAGTGAAGGGGACAGACCATTTCCAGCAGCACTTCCTCCTGAGGATGCCTGCAATGGTTCAGTCCAGAAAAAGGGGGGGGGGGGGGGGGGGGGGGTCAGGGTCTTAGGGAGGGTAATCAGTTTGGTTTGGGTTTTGTTGAGATAGGAGCTGATTTTTGCTGAAGAGTAGCAAAAATCAGCTCCTATCTCAACAAAACCCAAACCAAACTGATTACCCTCCCTAAGACCCTGACCCCCCCCCCCCCCCCCCTTTTTCTGGACTGAACCATTGCAGGCATCCTCAGGAGGAAGTGCTGCTGGAAATGGTCTGTCCCCTTCACTATCACCTGCTAGCTAGTGGGAGACCAAGATTCCCCCTTATCAATAACCAAACTTCACTGACCATAATGCAAAAAAAAAAATGTGATATTAATAGATATATTTATAGTTTTGGATTGGGAGATTGGACTTTTCAGCTTGGACTTTCAGCTTGGACTTTTCAGCTTGGAGAAGCTTGGAGAAGCTTGGAGAAGAGACGACTGAGGGGGGATATGATAGAGGTGTTTAAAATCATGAGAGGTCTAGAACGGGTAGATGTGAATCGGTTATTTACTCTTTCGGATAGTAGAAAGACTAGGGGGCACTCCATGAAGTTAGCATGGGGCACATTTAAAACTAATCGGAGAAAGTTCTTTTTTCTCAATGCACAATTAAACTCTGGAATTTGTTGCCAGAGAATGTGGTTCGTGCAGTTAGTATAGCTGTGTTTAAAAAAGGATTGGATAAGTTCTTGGAGGAGAAGTCCATTACCTGCTATTAAGTTCACTTAGAGAATAGCCACTGCCATTAGCAATGGTTACATGGAATAGACTTAGTTTTTGGGTACTTGCCAGGTTCTTATGACCTGGATTGGCCACTGTTGGAAACAGGATACTGGGCTTGATGGACCCTTGGTCTGACCCAGTATGGCATTTTCTTATGTTCTTATGTTCTTATGCTCTTTTTTTTGTCTGGGCCTGGGTAAATCCTGTTTCTGCTCGTAAGGCAACCTCCGTAACCACAGGGCAGGAGGGAAAAGACCTGGTTATTCCTTTCCATCCAGTGAGAGGACTACAGTGATTCCTCACACAGCAGTGAAGTTTTGGTTTTTGTGCAAAATTGCATTTTTAGGCTTAGGTTCTTCATTTTGCTATAAATTTCCCATGAATAGCACCTGCGATAAAAAAAAAAAAAAGGTATAAAGCTAGTATATTAGTCAACTATTTATACCACTATAAGAGGGTCAACTAGTAACTCAGGGTGAGGTTTTGGTGGTGGTCTAGGGTTTGGGAGCCAGTTGTTACATGTACAGTCATAGGTACGAACAGCACACAACATATCAGTGAACATTTGATGTGATTTGGAATGAGAAAAGGTACACAAAGATGAGATTTCTACAATGTACTCTTGCCCTAGCTTGATATCACGAGTGCATCTCTCTCTCTCTCTCCCCCAAAATGCAATATTTAACGCAAATCCGGATTTGGGTATAATGCCAGAAAAAAAAAGTGTATTTATTTCCAGCGACAACATGCATTACGCTATTGCATACAATGTTAAACACCCCTCATTTTCATACACTCCTTCCCTTTGACTAAATTTTAAAACTTTGCATACACATCTCACGTGAAAAATAACGCATTTTGATGAATGACCCGGTTAGTGAGGAGGTTTTGTGCCACCCCTCCTCCCAATGTGTGACTGGACTGAAAAAGCCCTGCTGGTATCCAGAAAGAGTCCAGAAGAGAAGAATTTCATGATCTAATTGGAGACCCCTATCTGGATCTCTACCCCAGGGAACTCAGGTCTCAAGCTGGGACCATCTGGGACTCTGCTGGACTGCAGATACGAGGCTACATTAACTCCAGACTCCAACGAGATTATGTGGCATCGCCTCCAGGCATCCCTGAATACTTAGGTTACTGATGGCTCCATCCTCAGACTCTTAGGTGTCCTTGTCAAACTGAATGCATCAATAGGGAGGAGTTGGCAGATTTTGACAGATCCTTTGATTATCATTCCATTTGTAATGATGCATTGGGGCTGACAAGGCCTGAACTACGCAGTTATAAAAAGAGCTTTAACTTCCCCCTTTTCTATTACAAAATTAATATTTAAGGCTGAAGCTGCTTAAGCCTGGAACAGGTGACAGAGCACAATGTAGCAAGCTAACAGATAATGGAAAGAATAAAACTAGTTATAACCAGTAGTTTTTTACTTCTAAAAAACCATTAGGATTCCATAACTATAGTATAAACTGTGATTTATGAATATTAATGAGCAAAAGTGCAGTTCTGCTTTTGGTAACCAGTGAAATGTCACATCGCTGCTTTTTCTAGAGATATACAGTATAAAGAGTAAATAAATAATTAATAAGGGAGTATACAAAAAACTGACAATTCATTGAAAATACCTTGCCTTATATGAAAGAAAGCAGAAGAGAGAGGGTGTATTTAAGAAGGAATTGTAAGTGCAAAGGTAGCTATTGCTTCCTGATTCTTTTGTGGTGGCAAACCTCTGAGAACACATTTCCAGAATAAAGGGAGCTTGCTCTCTGCAGCAGGATGGGATGTATGATTTATTTTTTTCAGTCTTATCAGGGAAATGGGGACCTAGAAATCATCCAGGAGGAGATTTTTTTTTTTTTTACTTTTTCTTCACCTGTGAACCTTTCCCCCTGCAATCTATCCCTTTATTTTGTTCCTCATGCCTGACATCCTACTTGCTTTTGGGCTCCTTCTCTTTTTGCTCATTTTTTTGGGGTTTGCTTGGCTCTGTATCTGCTCCTCACTGCACCTTTGACCCCTTTGCCCTTTGCTCTGCTCCCTTGTTCTTGAGTTGTTAGGTTGATGTTGAGCTTTCATGGAATATCGTGGACATTCACATATATGTGAATGTTTTAGGTTTGGTCAGTGGCATCTGACCCTTTAGTCTCTGTTGTTCTAGCTGGCTTGGATATGGTCCCTGTTGATCTGCAGGGTCTTGAGAAGCACAAATCACTAAGTTTTCCCATGACTAAGTCCGTGACTAGTTTTTCTTTCTATGTTCTCATGAAAATCCACAAATGTACAGTGGTGGCTGTTGTTGGCTCTGTGTATTCTACTGCTGGGTGGTGTTATGACTGTCGGCTGCGGGCGGCCGCGGCCGACCCAACTCACATCATGTATTGCACTGCTCTCCTCTAAATCAGTGTGAATCTCTGATCCTACCTTCTGCCCCACCAGAATTCTCTCCACACCAGAGTGCCCAACTTATCGTTTTCCTCCTTGTACCCAGTCAAAATCATGGTGATGTTGCAAAACTCTCTATATCCAAGTTCTGTACCTAAGGATATCCTAGATGACCCAGACTATTGGGGAGCTATCTTATGAATCCACAGAGACCACTAAGGGAAGGTCTTCTGGTGTTCTCTTTGAAATCTGATGCAGCTCCCACTGCTGGCCTTTTAAATTAGGCTGAGTCTGTTGAAAGAAGTGGCAGTCTCATGTCGTATGACTGGTCAAGTGGGCTGGGTGAGTGCTCTGGCTAGCGGAAGCATTCCGCGAGTAGGCAAATGTAATAAATTGTATGGCCCTTGATATCCTACTGACCAAAGAAGGTGGTGTCTGTCAAGTCATCAATACCTCCTGCTGTATCTATGAGGACATAAGAGGGGAAAATCATCACAATGTCATCACCTTGAAAGACTTGACTAATTAGGCTCATGAACTAAGAAATGGGGGGGGGGGGGGGAGGCAGATAGGAGCTTGGGATAAAATTGAATCTTTATGGGTAGAAATCCCTTGTGTGTCAGGGAAGACTACAGTGATAGGGGTATACTACCGTCCACCTGGTCAAGATGGTGAGATGGACAGTGAAATGCTAAGAGAAATTAGGGAAGCTAACCAAATTGGTAGTGCAGTAATAATGGGAGACTTCAATTACCAAATAGAGAAGAAGCAAGACCTTGCACATAAGCAAGTATCAAAACACACTGGTGCAGGATAAATTTTATAACCACCACAAATTCTATGGTGTTCTTTAATTGTAATTCCAAACACAATGGAATATCAATGTTTATACAGGCAACTCCGTGAACTTAGATACAAAACATTAATCCGGTCCCCCGACACGGTCCCGTGTTTCGCTAGGCTGCATCGGGAGGGGTCATAGGTACATTGAATCTATGGTATAAAAGAAATATAAGTCATTTAGAATTGGTGGAGACAGGCTACACATAGAAATCCAACAAAGTCATGTACATACCTTTAAAATGATACCCGGAGCGTGCAGGCCCTCACAGATGTGAGCCATTTAAACATGGGAAAAAGGCGCGAACGCGGCAAGTCTCGCGAGAACTGTCAAAACCAGCAGGTCTCGGCGGATCCATTCAATCAGTGAACCCGGGATTCAATAAAAAAGATTCCATTCAATCTCTCTGTTGAGGCCTTTAGGGAGAACCGTATCTAGAGTAAAGATCCATCTCTGTTCCCTCCGGCCAAGGATCTTGGGGAAGTCACCCCCCCTTTTGGGGCGGCACACCACCTCGATAACCGTGAAAGAGAGATCAGAGATGGCATGGCCACATTCAACCCAATGGGACACCAGGGGCTCATCCACTCTATGTAGGCGAAGGTTAGAACAGTGTTCTATCATTCGGATCTTTAAACACATAGAGCAGAGGGCATGGGCATGGGCATTTAACAATATACACCACACCTTTCGTCAGTCTGATGCAGAACGGAGTTTAAAGGGGCGCCCAGTGATAGGGTGTACAAAGACCGAAACAGTTTCCGTGTGGCTGCACATAGTGCAGTGACCGCACGGGCCATGAGTCACAGGGATATCAGAGAAACCCTCAGATGTCAACGAGGATGTATGAACCAAACGGTCCCGCAGGTTTTTGCCACGCTGAAAAGTAAAGCGCAGCGAACTGTGTAAAAGATCTGTCAACGCCAGTGCAGACCAATATCACCTAATCATTGTGGCAATGGCTCTCCCCATAATAGAAAACGGTAAAATACAATTATTCGTCTCATCCTCTGAGCTGGTGGCTGGTAAAAACAACCAGTCCTGATTAGTATATAACGCCCTTTTTAAAGCTTTTTTGACCACCCTTTGTGGGTAGCCACGCTCCAAAAACCGGTTGAACATGTTATGTGCTTGCGCCAGAAATTCTGGCCGGGAGGAACAGAGACGGCGCAAACGTAGAAACTGTCCTGTAGGGATATTATCGCGGAGAGCGCGGGGATGACAGCTCTGGTACAGTAACAGTGTATTACGGTCCTTTCCCATTAGAATTGACACAGCAGGAACACGAGAAACAATTAATAAATATTAACCTTACCAATACTGGTACTGCCACCCATTCTTAGCTTCAAATCTCAAACACAATTAACCCCGAAAAAAACTTAACATATCGATAACTCATAAAAACCCCTCCAATCCCTGTTACAACAAACAACTGAGAGAAACCAAAATAATCTTAAGAGGAAAAGAAAAAGCCTGGCGCAAAAAGAAATGCCCACTAACCCTAACAACTACTGCAACTGTTTAGCTTACTACAAAAATTTGATAAACAAAACCAAACGAGAATACTATAGCAAAAAAATACAAAACTTCTCCCACAATCTGAAGACACTATTCAACATAGTGAATAAGCTTATTGCTGATATGAACCCTGCAACCTCCTGCACAAATAAAAATCTATGTCAAGACCTAGCCAAATTTTTCAAAAATAAAATCAATAAAATAACCGAAAACATAAACAAAAGCCCTCTCCAAAACATAACTCTATTCACGAAAGATGTAAGCCCATGGTCCACATTTGATCATGTTTTGACCTCAGAAATAGACGGACTAATTAAATCCCTAAATCCTGCCATCCATGATCTCGACAAAATCCCAATACATACCCTAAAATAAATATCCCATACCATCACCCCAGTAATCACAAACATCATAAACAAATCTTTGGAAGAAGGAGCATTGCCTGACTGCCTAAAAATCGCTGTAATCAAACCCATTTAAAAAAAAAAAAAAGAACCTAGATCCCACAGAGCTTAATAATTAACGGCCCATCTCAAACTTATCCCTTTTCGCCAAACTAATCGAAAAGGTAGTAGGGATGTGAATCGTTTTTTGACGATTTAAAATACGGCCGGCGCCATTTTGCAATACGGCAATACGGCCATACGGCCGGCGCCATTTTGCAATACGGCAACGAGTGCAAGAGGTCGCTCCCGGACCCCCGCTGGACTTTTGGCAAGTCTTGTGGGGGTCAGGAGGACCCCCAAGCTGGCCAAAAGTCCCTGGGGGTCCAGCGGGGGTCCGGAAGCGATCTCCTGTGCTCGTGACGTCGGGGGACAGGAACCAAAATGGCGCTGGCGCCATTTCTATTAACGCAGCCGTGGCCCGAGAGTGGAAGATCACACCGGGACCCCCCCACTGGACCCCAGGTAATTTAAAACATTTTGGGGGGGTTCGGGAGGGTGGGGGATTTATTTTAAAGGGTCGGGGTGGGTTTTAGGGTTGTTTTAGTGTGCCGGTTTTCCCGCCCTCCCCCGATTTACGATTTAAACGATTTAAAAAAAAAAAAAAAAAAACCCGCGACGATCAGATTCCCTCCCCCCCCAGCCAAAATCGATCGTTAAGACGATCGATCACACGATTCACATCTCTGAAAGGTAGTACTCAAACAACTCAATGAACATTTGGAACAGAATAATATACTATACCCAGCACAACACAGTTTCCGAAAACACTTTAGCAAGAAACCTTTCTCTTCGCATTATCAGATACAATCATAAGAGGCTTCGATATTGCCCAATGCCACATCCTCATAATGCTAGATCTATCTGCGGCCTTTGACATGGTCGACCATAAATGTCTGTTACACAGGTTAACTGAAAATGGCCTGACTGGGATAACACTGGATTGGTTCAGATCATTTCTCCATAACAGAACATTTCAAGTACATATTAATAAATCCAAATCAGAATCAATACCACTAGAAACTGGAATCCCACAAGGCTCAGCATTATCAGCCACACTGTTTAATATCTATCTCCTCCCATTATATCCTCTCCAGTCTCGGCATCACATACTACATATATGCTGACGACATCCAACTCATCATACCGGTGACAGACACACTAGAGGATGCACTCAAACTATCAGCCTCATATCTAAATGACATAAAACACTCCTAAGCCAAATGTGACTCTGTCTCAACATGGACAAGACAGAATGCATTCTCCTGCAAACAAAAAATACCACACCCAACACAGATAGCATCATTCAAATCGACAATACTATCATCAAACTCAGTGATAAAGTGAAAGATCTGGGTATATGGATTGACCTTGAATTAAATCTCAAAAAACACATATCCGCAGAGATCAAAGAAGGTTTCAACAAACTTTTAACAATGAAATGATTAAAACTACTGCTAAACCAAAATGACTTCAGAACCATACTTCAATCTCTGATCTTCACAAGCGTCGACTACTGTAACTCCCTGATGTTAAGCTTACCCAAATCAACTGCATGACCCCTCCAAATCTTACAGAACGCAGCAGCTAGAATCCTAACTGGTCATAAAAAAACAGAACACATCACCCCAGTACTAAAAGCACTTCACTGGCTTCCCATCGACAAACGGGTAGAGTTCAAAGTACTATCCTTACTTCACAAATCGATATATGGGAAGGAAATCGAATGGCTAAATAATGTAATCCAGCTACAAATACCACAACAGAACACGAGATCAGCTAATAAGGCCTTATTAGCCATCCCCAAAGTCGCAACAGCCAAACTCAATATGGTATGGGAGAGAGCGATCTCACTGGCCGACCCAAATCTATGGAATACACTCCCCGAACCCCTAAGACTCCAGAGCAATATAAAACTATTTAAAAAAACACCTCAAAACCTGGCTGTTCCAACAAACCTCTAGAGATGGCATAGGCTAAACAACACCAACTCAATTTCCTCCCATCACAATCTCCAGCTTCAGTCCCTCATACTAGCTAAGCTGCTATTGTATATTGTAAATAAGTTCTAAAGTTCTAAAGTTCTTAGTGATCCATTGTCTCTTTTCCTTTCCTCTTACTAAACAGAAAAAACAGATTAATCTAATCCCCCCTTTATCCCACTCTCACATGACCCTCACTGATACATTCAAACTGATCCCATTTATTTTCATTCCATAAGATTTTACATGACCTTAGTATTATTATTTATTGTCTGTTTTACTGTACAATTTGAAAACTTCCAAGATACATTTGTTCTAACCCTCTGAACTGACCACAGATTGTACCCCTCCATATGTTATTTTATTATACATAAAAATGTTATATGTATTGTTGTTATACTTGTAAACTGTTGTGAAGGCCAGTACCAAACAACGGTTTATAAAAATATCCAAATAAATAAATGTAAATGTGCATGTACTCCACCCAGAACACCTTTGAACATTCTCTTTATATATACTTCCATTTCTGCATGACAGTGACAGACCCTAAAAACTCCTACTCTTCCAAAATCTTTCTTCTTGTGCACAGAGGTTGTTTAAGTGCATATATGCCAGCTTTACATGTACGATCCCCACATAAGTCTTTGAAACTTCACCCTTTAATGTGAAGCTCAGTGCCTATATCTGGTACTTATACAAAGAGATCAAGGCTCCCTTACTCATATAATAACCATAGAAACAGAGTTGTATATTGCTAGGATTTCAGAAAAGGAAATCCACATCAAAAGTATTCCAAACATCCATGCCTATCATCTGGACCTCCTATATCTAGCTTAAATATGTATCCACTTAACCATGTATCCTTAAAAATAAACAATTTTCTTTAAACCACATCAGCAAGCCTGATGACGTGCCTTGCTACACTCTAAGGGCCATCCGGATGAGTCAATCATTTTCGGTATCAGTCCCACTTTTTAGTCCAAATTTTTTATATTTTGTTTTTGCAAGTGAAATCTTTCAAACCAAATGACTGTAGCTCTACAACAGCTGATATTTCACATCACCTGCTTCTTCAGGAGTCGCAAAGTCATTCATCAATGTTTGCAGCAACCGTTCATCAATGCTTGCAACAATGTTTCTAAAAATCAAAATTCAACAACACACATTAGAAATATCTTATCACAACCCCGTGAAGGTACTTATCTTTCTGCTGACAATTGAATACCCTTTCTCCAGGACTTCACATCTCAACCGTCTTCACCCGAGGAACAGAGAAGGCCAACTTGTTGGCCACAATTTTAAATAGACACTGAGTTGCGACGTGACCAATATAAACCACCGTCATGATGAATTGTGAAAGGTAGGAACATCACATCCGGAGTATTCTTCTTATTAGTTGTGATCCATCACTTATATAACTTACAATAGCATTCTGAAAAAAATCATAGGAAGACATTTAATTCCAATCCTGCATTCAGACCAACTGGGTGTACAGTGTTCAATAAATGTATCCATCTTTGTTCAGCTCGTAATAATTTCAAATTCAAATTGCCCCGCCCCTCCACCAATGTGGTTTGATTTGCTCTAAAACATAAACTTTAAATTCATCAAAACTGTAAGTAAACTCCAAACAGTGTTATACAAGAGGGGCATTCATGCAGTTAGTTGTTAAATTGGATCGGTGTTCAATTATCCTAGTTTTTAACGACCGTTGTGTCTTACCCACATAGAACTTGTCACGTGGACATCTTATGATGTAAATTACCCCAACTGATAAACACGTTGGTTTATATTGTAATTCCACTGTACATTGTACATTGGCCGAGTTTCGCCCATACAACACCTGAATCACCAGTCATTGTGAAGAGATTTCCTTGTTAATATTGTCTGATTGATTATTTTCCTTTCTTATGTTGTTTCTATATATATAGCCTCTGAAGCAGCCCTCATTGTATGGGCAAAACTCAGCCCGATTCAGGCATTGGTTTTTATCAATTGTTATAATTAAAGCATCTCATGACACCAATCTATTCTTCTTTCCGTTGCATTCTTGCAAGGATTACATACATGAGCTCTACCTAGTGCTTGGATCTGACAAAGCAGATTAAGGACAAAAAAAAAAATACTATCTGGAGATTAATATTCAGCCATATCCCATTAGTAAATTAGACGTATAAACATATCTGGCTAACTTGGCTGGAATATTCAGCAGTGCAATAATGCCACTGAATATACCTGGCTATCTAATAGTTAGCCGGCTAAGTTTATCGGGCTAACTTTAACTTATCCAGCTAAGTTATCCAGATAAGTAGCTCTGCTCTAGATCATCCCATCCCACCTTCCACTCAGCCAGCTATTTAGCCAGATAAATAGTTATCCAACTAAGTGGCAGCCACTGAAATTGGCCAGATATTAAAACTGTGCAACTTAGCTGGATAAGTCCAAACTTATCAAGCTAAGTGGCACTGAATATCTAGCAGTAGGCAGTTGCTTTAATATAGCAATTCCCAATTAACAGCTCAAGTTATATGTATTGCTCTGGCAATTCCTTGTGATGAAAAATTCTGCCCTTAGAAAGCACTCACCCTTGCCCTTGGAAGAAAAACCAACCTCATGAAAACACTGCAGCTGCAGACCCTTGCTCCTACTTTTTTTGTCTCTGACAAAATGATGCATGTATGGAAGATAGCTAAAGTGAATGAGCCACCCTGATCTGCTCCATAATTCACTCTGCAACAGTCTCTTCCTCAAATAGGAAAATCTTCCTGATAAAGAAATGATTCTATCCTTTGTTTAATTGGTCTTGCCTGTATTTGTTAAAGCTCTGCTACTGTATATCCTTATTAAGATAGGGAAATAAAAAATGCAAACCATATTTTCAAAACCATCCCTAGCAGAAGCCTCATAGCTATAGAACAGCAGGCTCTCTGCTTTTATTGCTTCTTTTTTATATAACGAGGTGTGGTAGATGTCTTATTTGCTGTCTGACATTACCTCAGCAATGAGAAGCCCTTTCCAGGTCTATTAATGATACTTTGATTATTATCCAGCATATACACCTCACATTTGGAAAGGTGCATCACCTTGCATTTTTCTGTTCTGAAGCACATTCACCATATAATTTTAATGAAGGATCAATCTATCTGCATCATACAAATCCTGTTTATATCGCATAAATCAAGGGATTTTAAAAGAGGCACGTGCTGACTCCATTCCCAGTTTTAACAGTTCATCCCCAGTTCACCCAGTTAAGAGATAGGCGTTCACGTCCCACAGTTAGCTCTGACCTTCAAACTCTGCAGATCTGCCTATTTTTTATCATTAAATATTAGCTTTCAGATCCTGGACCATTCCTCAAGCTTCACTAGAACCCTCTTCATGTTTCCACACCTTCCTGGCTATCTACACTGTTGCTGGTTTTGGAATCATCCTCAAAAGACAAACTTTTCCCAGCAATCCTTCCTCAACATCACTTATGATGAAAAATAGCAAACCCTGCAGCACACCACTAGCCTGATGGGCTTAATCGCAGTCTGAAAATGCTGCTGACCTCATTTCTAACAGTTTTAACACGAAAAAGGACATTCAAAGTACAGCATTTTGAAGTGAAAATATCATTTAAAATAATATTTATATATATTTGTATGCACTTCTGTGGTGCCAACCAGAAAACTCTGCAAAAAAGAAAAAAAAAAAAGAGACTTGGAACCCATACGGCATTAGGCCTTTTGCAATGCATGTTGGATTGGGCTTGGCCATGTGATTGTTATGGTATAGTGGAAAGAGGAGGGGAAGTGGGAAGACAAATTATATCCTCTGTCTTATATACACACTCACCCCCATCCATGATCTCACAGACACACACACACACCCATGCTCACATACACACATGTGCTCACATATACCCAACCACCTGTATTCACAAACACACAAACCATTGTCTCACATTCACACACAAACACCCCCCACCTGTTCTCACACACACACACACACACACACACACACACACACACACACATGCACACCCCTCTATGTTCTCACACTTATAAACCCACCCACTTGACAAACTATGCGATCTCCTAGAGTGCTGACACTTATGGGGCTTCAAAACCAAGAACGTGACTCCTAATGCTGGCTGAAGAGAGGATGGAGAGGATTGTGGGTGGATCCCATCCCGCCCATGGCTGAAGATAGGAAGGCCTGGAAGGGCTGCCTATGGAGGTCTTCCCATGTGCAGCAGAAGATGATGGGGAGAGGCCTGGAGTGAGAGAGCAAGGGATGGGGGCTGAAGGAGGAAGAGGCTGCTGCTGCACATGTGCTTCTGAGGGAAGGGGAGAGAGTGAGTGAAATAGCATGTGTGTGAGTGATTACAAGCATGTACATGTGTGTATGTATGTATGTTTGTGTGCATGTGTGTGTGTGTGATTGAGAGCATGTGTGTAGAGAATATGTATGGGTATGATTGAGGGTAGATGTGTTTGTGATTCGAAGCATGTGTGCAGATAGCATTTTTGTATGAGAGTCATTGAGAGCACGGGAGGAGTTAAAGAAAGCATGTGAGTGTGTGTGATTATGTGTGGAGACAGCATGTGCGAGTGTGATTGAAAACAGGTGGGTGTGTGTGTGACTGAAAGCAAGTATGGAGAAAGATGTGTACATATGTGTGTTAGTGTGATTGAGAGCATGTATGTGTTTGTGATTGAAAGCATATGTGTAAAAGAGCATGTATCTGTGGGCGAGAAAAAAAGAGAAGAAAGTTTGTGTGCAGCAACACTGCACCAGCCACCGCTAATCCATGACAATCTCAGGGCATCTGGAAATCACAAGTTACCAGGTGTGAAGAAAGGGTAATTAGTTATACCCTTATTAGCTTTAAATATCGCTTTGGGTGTTATTTGATGTGTCTGATGTATTGAAATAATTTTCTTGGTACTTGCAAAATTTTTGAGTTGTTAATTTTTGGATGCTATTCTATCCGGCAGCTGTTGTGAAGTATTTCTTTGTATTAGGCTGACTTTTCTGCTATGATTCATGATTTATATTCTTGATTTTGTTGTTTTCTATTTTATGAGGAATGGTGATGTTTCTGTTTTTCCATGTCTGCACTGTATATACACCCCCAAAAAGGTGCATAGACAATGCCAAATAATAATGTTCTATAAGAGGACAAAGTCAAGAAAAACATATTGTTTAATGTGGGGTATGAGCGAGCCGTGACACAGCCGCTGGACTACTCAATCATTTAACCCCAATTTAGAATTTTTTTGAAGTCGCCCATGGACGCGGGTGTTATGGCTATGGCTGCTGTGCAACTGCCTCACCACCAGGGGTCCCTCTAGAGCCGGATCTCCTGACAGGCCCAGTCCATCTCCCTTCTCCTCTCTATGTTCTGGGCTGTCCCTTATAACCCTGCCTGACAGTTCCCTCAGGGCTTCGGCATCGAGCTCGCCTGGGCTCCCTGCTCTAGCCTTCCTTGCTTGCTGTGCATTTGGTCCCTGGACCTTCCCTTGCCTTGCGCGGCCTTCGGGCCTTATTCCTTGCCTTGCCTTGCGCGGCCTTTGGGCCTTATTCCTTGCCTTGCCTTGCACGGTCTTCGGGCCTTATTCCTTGCCTTGCCTTGCGCAGCCTTCGGGCCTTATTCCTTGCCTTGTCTTGCCTTGCGCGGCCTTCGGGCCTTATTCCTTGCCTTGCCTTGCCTTGCCTTGTGCGGCCTTGCGCGGCCTTCGGGCCTTATTCCTTGCCTTGCCTTGGCCGGCCTTCGGGCCTTATTCCTTGCCTTGCCTTGCCTTGCGCGGCCTTCGGGCCTTATTCCTTGCTTTGTCTTGCCTTGCCTTGTGTGGCCTACAGGCCTTCTGTGTGTGTGTGGCCTACGGGCCTTCTGACCTGCCTTGCCCTGCTTACGGTGTGTGGCCTACGGGCCTTCTGTGTGTGTGTGGCCTACGGGCCTTCTGACCTGCCTTGCCCTGCTTACGGTGTGTGGCCTACGGGCCTTCTGTGTGTGTGTGGCCTACGGGCCTTCTGACCTGCCTTGTCCTGCTTACGGTGTGTGGCCTACGGGCCTTCTGTGTGTGTGTGGCCTACGGGCCTTCTCTGCCTTGCCTTGCTTACGGTGTGTGGCCTACGGGCCTTCTGTGTGTGTGTGTGGCCTACGGGCCTTCTCTGCCTTGCCCTGTTTATGGTGTGTGGCCTACGGGCCTTCTGTGTGTGTGTGGCCTACGGGCCTTCTGACCTGCCTTGCCCTGTTTACGGTGTGTGGCCTACGGGCCTTCTGTGTGTGTGTGTGGCCTACGGGCCTTCTCTGCCTTGCCCTGTTTACGGTGTGTGGCCTACGGGCCTTCTGACCTGCCTTGCCCTGACCCAGCCTGAACCCAGACACTGCTACTTGCCACCTGCCCTGACCCAGCCTGAACCCAGACACTGCTACTTGCCGCCTGCCCTGACCCAGCCTGAACCCAGGCACTGCTACTTGCTGCCTGCCCTGACCCAGCCTGGAACCAGACACTGTTTCTAGCTTCCTGTCTCTCTCCACCTGGAGCCACCCTGCTGGGTGGTGTTCATGACTCCTGACCGGAGCCCAAGCGTAACAGTATGCCGAAGCCACCAAATTTCCAGGGGAAGAGATAGGTCTGTGTGCTAAACCGGTGAGTCAACTTTTTCACTATTACAAGATGCCTCCTTCTTCAAAGTTTTATACCTGCAATTCCTGTCAGACCTTGAATTATCCAAGCTATCAGAACTGCCTAGCCTGTCAACTTGCTGGTCAGGAACACTGGACATGCAGTAACTGCAATAAGAGAAATTTCTCTGTCTACCAAGAGTGTTTAATAGGGATGTGAATCGTGTCCTCGATCGTCTTAACGATCGATTTCGGCTGGGAGGGGGAGGGAATCGTATTGTTGCCGTTTGGGGGGGTAAAATATCGTGAAAAATCGTGAAAAAATCGTAAAAAATCGAAAAAATCAAAAAAATCGCAAAACCGGCACATTAAAACCCCTAAAACCCACCCCCGACCCTTTAAATTAAATCCCCCACCCTCCCGAACCCCCCCAAATGACTTAAATAACCTGCGGGTCCAGCGGCGGTCCGGAACGGCAGCGGTCCAGAACGGGCTCCTGCTCCTGAATCTTGTTGTCTTCAGCCGGCGCCATTTTCCAAAATGGCGCCGAAAAATGGCGGCAACCATAGACGAACACGATTGGACGGCAGGAGGTCCTTCCGGACCCCCGCTGGACTTTTGGCAAGTCTCGTGGGGGTCAGGAGGCCCCCCACAAGCTGGCCAAAAGTTCCTGGAGGTCCAGCGGGGGTCAGGGAGCGATTTCCCGCCGCGAATCGTTTTCGTACGGAAAATGGCGCCGGCAGGAGATCGACTGCAGGAGGTTGTTCAGCGAGGCGCCGGAACCCTCGCTGAACGACCTCCTGCAGTCGATCTCCTGCCGGCGCCATTTTCAGTACGAAAACGATTCGCGGCGGGAAATCGCTCCCTGACCCCCGCTGGACCTCCAGGAACTTTGGCCAGCTTGTGGGGGGCCTCCTGACCCCCACGAGACTTGCCAAAAGTCCAGCGGGGGTCCGGAAGGACCTCCTGCCGTCCAATCGTGTTCGTCTATGGCCGCCGCCATTTTTCGGCGCCATTTTGGAAAATGGCGCCGGCTGAAGACAACAAGATTCAGGAGCAGGAGCCCGTTCCGGACCGCTGCCGTTCCGGACCGCCGCTGGACCCGCAGGTTATTTAAGTCATTTGGGGGGGGGTTCGGGAGGGTGGGGGATTTAATTTAAAGGGTCGGGGGTGGGTTTTAGGGGGTTTTAGTGTGCCGGCTCATGATTCTAACGATTTATAACGATAAATCGTTAGAATCTCTATTGTATTGTGTTCCATAACGGTTTAAGACGATATTAAAATTATCGGACGATAATTTTAATCGTCCTAAAACGATTCACATCCCTAGTGTTTAAACTGTTCTACTCCAAAGCCAGGATGGTGGAAATGTTCATGTATTCCCAGCCTATTACCACCAGGCAAACCGTGCCCCTGTTGTTCAGCTACAGGACCAGCTGCTTCATTAGGGAGAACAGTCAGCTCTACTACCGTGCGTTCAGCTTCTGGCCCAGTTAACATTATTTCATGTAACAGTTTATGGATTAAGCATTCTAGCACTTCATCTCTGGACACTTTGGAAAAAACTTGCTCTGAAAATCTCAGAACTCACCGGGTTAAGAAGCCTTCGATAACTTCCACACTAGAGCACCAGAAACAGAAGCAGAGGGAAGTAATTAACTCTAGCAGGGCTCTGCTTCCCACAGCTGCCAAGTGGACACTAACGAGCACCTTCCCTAGACATCCTAGAACTGCCTGTGCCTTCTCTAAACTGTTCCTCCAGAAACAAAATCAGGAGCGTCAGACTTTGGCTCGAGGTATCAAGCCCACGGCAGTACAATCTGTGTCTTCCATGCACACTACTTCTAACCTTGCTACTCTGCCATCTGAACCTGCTGCACAACCCCAAGAAGAGTCTGGGTCTGCTGTTTCGCCCCAAGAGGGGTCCGAGTCTCCTGCACTACCCCGAGAAGAGCCTGAGTCTGCTGAACCAGTCCTGCTGTCATGCCCGGAGGGGTCCGAACCTGGCCCTGCTGCCGCCCCTGGAGGGGTCCAAACCGGTCCTACTGACAGACTTTCTGACTCAGCCATCTGAGCCTGCTGATCCGGTCCTGCTGCCGCCCCCGGAGGGGCTCGAACCGGTCCTACTGCCGCCCCTGGAGGGGCTCGAACCAGTCATGCTGCCACCCCTGGAAGGGTCCGAACCGGTCCTACTGACAGACTTTCTGACTCAGCCATCTGAGCCTGCTGAACCGGCCCTGCTGCCGTCCTCGGAGGGGTCCGAACCGGGCCTGCTGCCGTCCCCGGAGGGGTCCAAACCAGTCCTATTGACAGACTTCCTGACTCAGCCATCTGAGTCTGCTGAACCGGTCCTGCTGCCACCCCTGGAGGGGTCCATACCGGCCCTGCTGCCGCCCCTGGAGGGGTCCGAACCGGGCCTGGCAACAGACTTTGTTACTCAACTATCTGAGCCTGCTGTACCGGTCCAGCTGCCGCCCCTGGAGGGGTCCATACCGGTCCAGCTGCCTCCCCGAGAGGGGTCCGTACCGGTCTTGCTGCTGCCCCCGGAGGGGTCCGTACCGGTCTTGCTGCTGCCCCCGGAGGGGTCCGAACCGGGCCTGCCAACTGACTTTGTTACTCAACTATCTGAGCCTGCTGTACCGTCCAGCTGCCGCCCCTGGAGGGGTCCGTACCGGTCCAGCTGCCTCCCCGAGAGGAGTCCGTACCGGTCCTGCTGCTGCCCCTGGAGGGGTCCGTACCGGTCCTGCTGCTGCCCCCGGAGGGGTCCGAACCGGGCCTGCCAACTGACTTTGTTACTCAACTATCTGAGCCTGCTGTACTGGTCCAGCTGCCGCCCTTGGAGGGGTCTGTACCGGTCCTGATGCCGACCTTTGAAGGGTCCGGACCGGCCCTACTGTCGCCTCAAGAAGGGTTACGGACTATTTCTCTGACCCAGGTGGGGTTTGTGTTCCCCTTGTCACCCCAGGAGGGGTTATGGAAATCTGCACCGCCTCTGCTACCCCAGGAGGGGTCTAACCCTGCCGCCTTATCACCCCAGGTGGGGGTATGGACTGCCTTACTGCCTCGGGAAGGAGTTGAACGTGCCGCATCACCCCCGGAGTGGTCTCACGTTATTATTGATTACCTCCTGCACAGATGGGATCCAGGAGGAGGGGGAGGCCTTGAGGGGGGGGGTACTGTTATGGCTATGGCTGCTGTGCAACCGCCTCACCACCAGGGGTCCCTCTAGAGCCGGATCTCCTGACAGGCCCAGTCCATCTCCCTTCTCCTCTCTATGTTCTGGGCTGTCCCTTATAACCCTGCCTGACAGTTCCTTCAGGGCTTCGGCATCGAGCTCGCCTGGGCTCCCTGCTCTAGCCTTCCTTGCTTGCTGTGAATTTGGTCCCTGGACCTTCCCTTGCCTTGCGCGGCCTTCGGGCCTTATTCCTTGCCTTGCCTTGCGCGGCCTTCGGGCCTTATTCCTTGCCTTGCCTTGCCTTGCGCGGCCTTCGGGCCTTATTCCTTGCCTTGCCTTGCCTTGCCTTGTGCGGCCTTGCGCGGCCTTCGGGCCTTATTCCTTGCCTTGCCTTGCGCGGCCTTCGGGCCTTATTCCTTGCCTTGCCTTGCCTTGCCTTGTGCGGCCTTGCGCGGCCTTCGGGCCTTATTCCTTGCCTTGTCTTGCCTTGCCTTGTGTGGCCTACAGGCCTTCTGTGTGTGTGTGGCCTACGGGCCTTCTGACCTGCCTTGCCCTGCTTACGGTGTGTGGCCTACGGGCCTTCTGTGTGTGTGTCGCCTACGGGCCTTCTGACCTGCCTTGCCCTGCTTACGGTGTGTGGCCTACGGGCCTTCTGTGTGTGTGTGGCCTACGGGCCTTCTGACCTGCCTTGTCCTGCTTACGGTGTGTGGCCTACGGGCCTTCTCTGCCTTGCCTTGCTTACGGTGTGTGGCCTACGGGCCTTCTGTGTGTGTGTGTGGCCTACGGGCCTTCTCTGCCTTGCCCTGTTTACGGTGTGTGGCCTACGGGCCTTCTGTGTGTGTGTGGCCTACGGGCCTTCTGACCTGCCTTGCCCTGCTTACGGTGTGTGGCCTACGGGCCTTCTGTGTGTGTGTGGCCTACGGGCCTTCTCTGCCTTGCCTTGCTTACTGTGTGTGGCCTACGGGCCTTCTGTGTGTGTGTGGCCTACGGGCCTTCTGACCTGCCTTGCCCTGACCCAGCCTGAACCCAGACACTGCTACTTGCCGCCTGTCCTGACCCAGCCTAGACCCAGACACTGCTACTTGCCGCCTGCCCTGACCCAGCCTGAACCCAGACACTGCTACTTGCCGCCTACCCTGACCCAGCCTGAACCCAGGCACTGCTACTTGCTGCCTGCCCTGACCCAGCCTGGAACCAGACACTGTTTCTAGCTTCCTGTCTCTCTCCACCTGGAGCCACCCTGCTGGGTGGTGTTCACGACTCCTGACCGGAGCCCAAGCGTAACAGCGGGCATGTGAGATTGTAAAGTTGATTTTATTTGCTGTCTGGCTTCTTGTGGTTTCCAGTTTACCTTTTTGTTTGTACATTTTTAGTTATATTTTATGGTCTCTTTATTTTGTATTTGGTCTTCATTCTGCATATATGACTGAGAAGAGGTATTCTGCTAATGTGTTGTTTCTGTGTAGGGATCTATAGCATCCTGGCTTTTTCTGCTTTCTTAATAGGAGGTGTATTGGTGTTTTAATCCCTGGTAAAATATTTGCAGTGTTGCCTTTTCATAGAAAAGATTGTTATTGTTTGAGTGCTGTTTTTGTATGGGAGATTTACTACATTGCAATAGTAATTCTCTTTTCTTTTGGCTTTCTGAGGGCCAAGTCCACACCCAGCATACATTACCATAGGTCTACCATATGGGCTCCAATTTCTTCTTTTCAGGGTTTTCTGATTGGCACCACAGCAGTACATGTAAAAATAATACATATGTTGTTATAAATAATATTTTTACCTCAAAAGATATAACTTTCAAATGTTGTGTATATCGGTGTGTGGAAGATGCAACCGGTAGTGGGGGGAATGCACCCAGTCTGGGGGAGGGGCACCAAGATGTATGGCTCGCCTAAGGCACCTAACACTCTTGCACTGGCCCTGCCCACCTACCTATGCTCTCTCACATATACACATGCTCTCACTCTCTCATATACACACCTATGTTCTCACACACACTCCCTCTCTCATAGTCACAGGCTATCTCTCCCTCACACCCACACATACACACACGTACACAAGCTTTCATTCTCTCATGTTCACAGTCACACTTTCAGGGAATTCACCTGTCTTCAGACCATGGCAGGATAGGCTCCACCATGGCTCTACTGCTTCTCTTTAAGCTACAGTGGGATGAACTCTGCTGCAGCCCCAATGTTCTCTCTTTGTTCTACGGCAGGATGAGATTTGCTGTGGCCTCACCGAGGCTTTCTTTGGGCCATGTAGGGATGGGAGCCATTACTGCTCTGCAGGCCTCTTCAGACCATAGCAAGATAGACTCTACAAAGGCCTTGCCAAGCCTTTCTTTGGGCCATGGCACTATGGCCCCACAGGTCTCTCTTTAGGCCACTGTGAGATGGGCTCCAATGTAGCCTTTCAGGCCCATCTTCTTTTGTTTGACTGCTTGCGGGTGATTTGAGCAAGACCTGAAGAGAGGAAATCACATAACCAGAATAATTGGCCCACTGGGAGGTACCCAATCCCTCAATAGGTCAGTGCACCCCTGATTCTAATTCCAAAACACATCATCCATTGATCACGGGATCCCTGATGATCATCCTCTACAACATCAGAAATACTATCCCACTGGTAAGCACCAAATACAGTATCACCCCCTTCCTGTGTGGGTTCCATGAGCAGTTGACAGAACAGTTTTCCCTGAAGAAAATTCAAGATATCCCTGCTTCTAGAATATACTGCAGTCTGGATGTTCTAATCAACATCTGTGTTTAAAAAAGGATTGGATAAGTTCTTGGAGGAGAAGTCCATTACCTGCTATTAATTAAGCTGACTTAGAAAATAGCCACTGCTATTACTAGCAACGGTAACATGAAATAGACTTAGTTTTTGGGTACTTGCCAGGTTCTTATGACCTGGATTGGAAACAGGATGCTGGGCTTGATGGACCCTTGGTCTGACCCAGTATAGCATGTTCTTATGTTCTTATCCATCAGATTGAAATCACCTAGCAAATAGCACTTCCCCTTTCATAAATGTTTTGTGAATATTCTCAACTAAATTTCTATCCATTGCTTCTGCCCGTGTTGGAAGTCTATATATTATACCAGTATAACTAGATGTTCCATTTCCTCTTTCCAGATGAACTCACAATGTCTTTTCCTTATCTCATAAGCCCTCTAGTTCTGATGATTTAGTATGATATTTTTACTCCTCTTCCCTTTCTTCTTACCTTGCCCTATCTTAATAGATTGTAGCCCAGAATAACATTATCCTATTAATGATTTTAATGTAGCACATCTCCGTTCCAGCCACTTCATGCAAGTCAGTCTCTTCCATGACTGGCTCTAGATTCGGGTCTATATTTCCTATACTATGAGCATTAGTGTACATAGCTTTCCAGATGTTGCCCTTTTTTTTAACCATTTCTCTATAAGGGTTTAAAGATTTCCTTATCTGCATACTTTTACTTGCCATAAGTCTTTGTTCATCCATCCTCAACACCAATGATGCTAGTTTAAAGTCCTCTTCAGTAGTTTTGCAAGTCTGTTCTGGAAGACGCTGCACCCCTTCTTCAACTGGTGGGCCCCTAACTCACAAAGAAGTAGCAACATCTCATATATGAGTTGGTTAACTTTATAGGGAGCACCCTTTTCTTGTATCAGAAAATGCACAAATTCAAGGACCTCTTGAAAATGTGTTTCATTTGCCCTTAGCTGCAGGAACTGCAAACCAGGGCCTGATTTTTTTTTTTTTTTTGCTTTTCATGATGCCTTTTGGAACAGACATTGTTAAAAGTGAAGTAACAACTAAGAACTAAATTTGAGCTGAGACTGTCTTAAGTCTTAATGAATAGCTGCTGAGTGAAATGCCTCCTGAGGGACTTAAACAAAGTTTTCTAAAATACAATATAAAGTAATATTTAATGAAGGAAAGGCCATCTGCCTTATGCCCTGCAACACACTCTACTTGCGTATGTGATATCCTATCTCTATTCTTCTTACATGTCAATCCCTTCAGACACAATATCTTTCCCCAAGTCAAACATCAATTTACATTATGAACAAAAGATAGAAAGTCACTACTTCTTCAGGATACAATGCAAGTTGAATGCCTATGTTGTATTATCTTATTTCTTTTTCATGTGCCAAGTTATCTATTTGGATCAGTTCTATCCTTGTGTGTCATAAACATGTGTTCACATTAGGGATGTGCAGAGACAAATTTCTCATTTCAGTTCATTTATGCTTTTCATAGGACACCTCCATTTTTTTGGTTCATTTTAAATGAAAAAAGAATGTGTTTATTTGTTTCATTTTTTTTGTTTCCCATTAATGTCAAAGGGGGAAGCAATGCATACTATATTTTTTTTATTTAATAACTTTTATATACCGTGGTTTGAGAACCATCACAATGGTTTACAGAGATTTAAAGAAACAAACAGTAAAAGATAACAGAGTACAAAAAATGGTAAAATAAAAAAGAAAGTAAAATACAAGAATAATAAAATAGGATAAAAGTTAATACAATCAAAGAAAATAAATCACTAGCAGCAATAGCATCCAATAAAAGTTGGGAAAAATAACATAATCATATTAAAAATATCAAGATTCTGACATAAGAAGAATAAATAATCAGGTGGATATCATAAAAGTTACTGAAACACGCTAGGGAAAGAATCACATTACTGAGCTTCAAAATTGGGTTTTTCTAAGTAATTCTAATGAAATTATCAGAAGGGGGAAGTAAACTCTAAGGCACCAAGACTATGGCAAAGTGCCACCAAAGTTGGCATGAATAGCTAGGGATGTGCATTCATTTTGAACGAATGCGCAATCCACAACATATAGGTCCCCATTCATTGCATTCGTGGGGGTTCTGAAACGTATGGTGAACCCCCACGAATGTAACGTATCATTAACGAATAAAACCCTCACCCTCCTGACCCCCCCAAGACTTGCCAAAAGTCCCTGGTGGTCCAGCGGGGGTCCTGGAGCAATCTCATCCACTCGGGCCGTCGGCTGCCGGTATTCAAAATGGTGCTGATAGCCTTTGCCCTTACTATGTCACAGGGGACTTGAGAGAGTCTCAGGCATAGCTTGTGTGTTCTTTCTAATTTAACGAGGTCGGATGTTCAGTATATGTGTTTGGTATAATTTAGGTTCCTACCGATTGCGATATCTGCTGTGTTTTGAAGAAATTGGTCTTTGGAAGAGAAAAAGGGAGAAAGTTTAAGAGAGCATGGAGATTGGTGAATAGCCTGGAAAAATGCCTAATAACAGACGATTTTGAGGTAAAAGGGTTATTAAGCATTTATGGTGGTGAATGTGTCCTAAATATTTGCATCTAAAATGTAGGTTTGTTTTCTCAGTGGTTGCAGTCCCCCTGAGGAAGCAAACACATGTGAAACAGGGGCCGCTTGTTGGGGTCAGACCACAGTGAATAATTATCAACAACGAAGTCAAGAACGGTTATTCCAAAGAAAAGAGATTTACACAAGGGGTCAGCTACACAAGGAACCATTGAGAATAGGCAACAGTGATGTACAGTATTGTATAATTATGTTTTCTGTTTTTGTGAAGTATCAAGTAGATATAGGCGAAGGCCAGGTATAGTCTGTAAGTGGGTGTATCCACAGGGAAGTTATATGAAAAACATCGTATTGAAACTTAATATGTAATACTGTATAGACCTTTTGGGGTCCTATATGCTGTCTACCACTGTGTATCTGGATATTTTTAAGGTATGAATGAGTGTGTGTGTGGGTTTACATTTTAAGGACACATTTCCTAAACTTTCTTTGAAACTGATGATAATAAAGTTGTATGCTTTTCTCTTACAATTTGTGTGGTTATATATATATATAGAAAGTGGTTCTTTTTCACCCATTGTCTATACCTTATACAGGGGCTATCAGTGCCATTAGTCAGCCCCTGTCACATGGTAGGAGCACAAGATGGTGCCGGCCATCCATTGCTCCTACCATGTGACAGGGGCCGACCAATGGCACCGGTGGCCCCTGTGACATAGTAAAGGCAAAGGCTATTGGCGCCATTTTGAATACTGGCAGCCAATGGCCCGAGTGCAGGAGATCGCTCCAGGACCCCCGCTGGACCACCAGGGACTTTTGGCAAGTCTTGGGGGGTCAGGAGGGTGGGGGGTTGTAGTTAATTAAATTTAAAGGGTTGGGATGGGGGTTTTTCAACTTTAATGGGAAACAAATACCATTTGTAATTAATGGATAAATCGGGGTCCCCCGAAAATGGATGCAACGGATTTGGGTCCCATCGAATACCAATACCGAATCGGATGAATCTGTCCCTGCTGCACATCCCTATGAATAGCCTAAGGCACCATAAAGGGGCAAGTGAGTACCAGCAGTGATAGGAGTTCTCTGAGGTACCATGAAAGGAGCAGAGCAACAGAAAGAATTTCAAGAACACTTCAAGGCTTCAAAAGAAGGCTCTAACAGCAGCCTGAACCCCCAAAGGCAGCACAAGAGGAAAAAATGGCATGAAGAGTGGCATTATCATCCTATGGCACCATGAAATTCGAATGGAGCAGCAACGGTGACCAAAAAATCCCCAGGGACAAAGTAACACAAAGAGTGGCATGAAGACCTCAAGACATCGTGAAAGATGGAAAGCAACTACCCACAGTGGCAAGAACACCCCAAGGTGGAGAGCCATGGGATATGGTATGAAAACTGCCTAGGTAAAAATTACTAATAGAGATTTGCCTCTGCTTTCTCTGTGATTACTTTTCCCCTTGAAAACAACATGTGCAGTTTTAAACACGCAAAACTATTTACAGTGTTGCATTCTGTATCCTATCTTCATCCCCAGGAATGCCTCCACTCGATACGGGTAAAAACAACCATGTTGAGGAGTAACGCATGTAACCCTTCCCCACTTCATAAGAGGTTATGTTCAGAAACTGTTGAGCACTGGCCAACTCCTTACAACCTCTGGAGAAATGTATGGCTTCATGCTGTAGGGAAAAGGATTCACCTGCAGGGCCCAAGGAGTCACTAGACAAATGCTACCCACTCCAATGCTGTGCTCTAAAACAAGAAGAAAATTATTTAAAATCTAAAAAAACCGGAACCCAGAAAAAGGTACAGAAAAATTAGCAAACAATTCCAAATGCACAAAAGCAGAAAACCAGCTTCTTAAGCAGTTCACAATTGAATTTTCCACACAGGACCTCTCTTCCTACAACCCCGATGTCAGATATTTCATAAAAAAAAATACAGTGGTTTCAAACTCCTAGATAGCTCTTGCTTTATCACAATATCCACAGACATGGTAGTGCTGGCCTTTCTGAATGGCACCAGAAGCGGTGTCATTTGTCATTTGTCTCAGATGCACCTGGTGACATTTTATATGGCTGTAAAAATGAACAACAGTACAATACGGTGCTGGTCACATCTGAAACATGCGCTGAAATGACATCACTTTGCTGCCACTCAGGTGGGCTGGCATTGACATTTCTATGGAGAACATGATAAGGCAGGAGTGGGTGGGTATCACACCTACCTTTTGGGACCCCCAGATCACCAGCAGATAGAATAAGTGCGGACTTGGGAGATTCCAGGCCCCTGGTGATGTATGGAAGGGGAGAGTGGGAGTCGGAGGTCCCCAGCCCGGCCTTAGGCTGGGCCCGGCTCAGATCATTCGGGTAAAACCCAGGCCAAGACCCAGACCTGCTTTTGTGGCATGTGGAGGGCTGGAGGGGTCTTGGGAGCTCCAACACTTCTGTTGGGATAGAAAGGGTTGTCAGAGGGCCTCTGGGAGGCCTTTTTCAATTTCTTTTTGGTTTCGGGTAGGGTTTTTTGGCTTATAACAGAGGTAATTTTCAAAAGGTCTATATGTGTAAATAGGCTTTTGAAAATTGCTAATTTTACATGTGTTAACTTCTTTGAAAATTCACTCCAGAGGGCTGAATTGTCAAAAGATTTTACATGCATAAATGAACTTTTGAAAATTGCTACCATTGTATGCTGCTTTTACAAGCATAACGCCTTTGAAAATTAACTCCAATGTGTTTTTCAGTTTGGCAAACAAAACAAACTGAAAAAAAGCACTAACAAGCTCATGGTAAAAAAAAAGTCAGAAATAGCCTGATCATGCTGTGCTTGTACATGGAAAGTTGATGATGTTTTGGTGATATGGCATGTCCATGTTACTTACCAAAGCCATGCAATAGCGTATGCTAGACTGAGCATGCTCAGTTCTCTTCCTTTTGGTTCTTCCTGCTGTCTTCAAAGGGGTATACAACTAAGCCCAATACATGGGAGCTGCTTGTTAGTGCAGATGGAAGAAGTGGGAGACCTATTACAAACCTGGTGTGGAGATAAAAGGAGATCAGAGAGCTCTAGAAAAGCAGAGATCTAACATGACTGCATATTTAGAACTCTTTGACTTATGTGCCAGGAAAGATCTTTCTTTGCTTTCTGTAAAGAAAAGCAGATTTATTTCTGTAGTGCTGAGATGCCCCTTCTCTTTCACTTCCTTCTTTCCCTCTCCTCTATGTGTCCCCTGTATGGCTGATTCCCTATGAAATCTTTATTTTCACATTGGAGAAAAAATGGGGAGAAGGTAACTGGCTAGTCAATTGCCTCTTGGGGGGTGGGGTGGGGGCAAGGGAGCCCTCCTCCTTGGGATGCCCACTGCTGTCGGAGTAGCTAGGGAGTGCATCCTCCCAACAACAAAGGCCCAGATGCACTCTCTAGTTGTTGAACTCTCTAGCCTAGTGTTTACAGCAACAGATTGTGAACTAGGAAACCCAGCGATCAAATCCTGCTGACACTCCTTGTGACATTCAGCAAATCACTTCCTATTACCATAGTGATGATGGCAGAAAAGGACCAAATGGTCCACCCAGTCTGCCCAGCAAGTTCCTTATGGTAGTACTGCTGTGCTGCATAGGTTACCCCCACGTTTATCTTTTACTGGGTAATGAGCCTTCTTGAAAATCAAGACAGTGCTGCTTGATGCGCATTGCTTATAGATTTGGCTGTTGAAGCAGTCCTGTGCTTTTTCCCTTATGTCTGCATATCAGCAACCCAGACTGTAAAAGGCAGGGTCCATATTGGTTGGCATCTGAATCCAATTCCTCTTCTCTCCCTCCCCCCCATCCTCTGCCGTCAAAGCAGAGAGCGATGTTGCAGCTACATCAAAGGCATCAAGGCTTAGTAGTTAAGGATAGTAATCCCATGCCTTCTGTTAAGGGTGGTAACTGCTGCATCATGCAGGTTACCCCCTAGCTTATTAGTTCCCCAGACCGTAAAAACTGAGTACCTCATTGGTTGTTGTCTGAATCCAATTCTCCTTTTCCCTTTACCATTGAAGAAGGGAGCAATGTTGCAGTTGCATCAAAGCATCAAGACTTATTGGTTAAGGGTAGTAATCCCCATGCTTTCTGTTAAGGGTAGTAACTGCCACACCACCAAGTTACCCTCATGCACCCTTGTCCTCATTTCCATCCTCTTAGCCATTAGGGATTCACAGTTTTTATCCCATGCTCCTTTGAATTCTTTGTTTCTATCTTCACCATCTCCTCTGGAAGGGCATTCCAGGCATCCACCACCCTCTCTGTGAATAAATATTTCCTGATGTTGGTTCCGAGTCATCTCCCTGGAGTTTTATTTCATGACCCCTTATCACACAAGAAATAACCTGCTTTGTAAAAGGTTGATCGTAAATGCCAACCACTTCAACACAAAAGAAGGAGTGGGGAACTCAGTCGTCAAAGCCTCATCCCAAACGTCCAAACATTGTATGACAATTCAATCCTTGATTGCCTGTAAAGAGTTTCTCCCATGGTTTGCCAACCTGATCCATAAACGAGCAGGGTTGACTAGCTCACACATGTATAGTCAACTTGGGGGTGAAAAGCTGGTCTGTCCTGGATGTAAAAGCTAACACTTGACCAGCATCTCACCACAGTTCTTATATTCACGTTTGTAACAAAAGGGCAGACAAATCCTGTAGTCTACTGATGATTTTATAAACTTCTATCATGTCCCTCTCTTCTGTCTTTTCTATGCTGAAGAGCCCTAACTTGTGTAGCCTCCTTCAAAAGGGAACCATTCCATATACTTTTCTTTTCTGTTGTTCTCCTCTGAACCTTTTCTAGTTCTGCTATGACTTTTTTGAGGTAGATTGACCTGAACTGTACTTAGTATTCAAGGTGTGGTAGCTCCATGGATTGATACAGAGGCAATATATTTTACATTTTATTGTCCATATAATCATACAGCCATAGAAAAAATTGTGCTGAGTTCCATTTTTAAGTAGACTGTGATAGCAAGTGGGCATAACTCCTGCTCCTTTCTTGCTACTGAACTCCCACAAAAGAGAACTGGGGACCAGGAAGGATGTCAGATATGACTGATTTAGAGGGGATGGTTGGCGCCCGGGGATGCGCTGGCTTGACTTGACTTATCTCAGCTCAGCCAGATAGGCTTTGACCTTATTTTATTTGTGGTGGTGGTGGCAGTGGGTTGGGGGTGGGGCAGTCAGAGTGGCCTTGGAAGCCCAAGCTGAGCTTGGCTCAGCCTAGCTGGGTAGGACCTGGCCCAGGATTAGAGATGGCGGACTGCATTTTTTTCTTGCCAAATAGCGCGTGTTATTTTCTTAGGGGCGGATTTTCAGAGCCCTGCTCGCGTAAATCCGCCCAAAACCGGGCGGATTTACGCGAGCAGGGCCCTGCGCGCCGGGAAGCCTATTTTACATAGGCCTCCCGGCGCGCGCAGAGCCCCGGGACTCGCGTAAGTCCCGGGGTTCTCGGAGGGGGGCGTGTCGGGGGGCGGGCCCGGTCGTCGCGGCGTTCCGGGGGCGTGTCGGCAGCGTTTTGGGGGCGGGTACGGGGGCGTGGCTATGGCCCGGGGGCGTGGCCGCGCCCTCCGTACCCGCCCCCAGGTCGCGGCCCGGCGCGCAGCAGGCCCGCTGGCGCGCGGGGATTTACGTCTCCCTCCGGGAGGCGTAAATCCCCCGACAAAGGTAAGGGGGGGGGTGTAGACAGGGCCGGGTGGGTGGGTTAGGTAGGGGAAGGGAGGGGAAGGTGAGGGGAGGGCAAAGGAAAGTTCCCTCCGAGGCCGCTCCGATTTCGGAGCGGCCTTGGAGGGAACGGGGGGAGGCAGCGCGGCTCGGCGCGCGCAGGCTATACAAAATCCATAGCCTTGCGCGCGCTGATCCAGGATTTTAGTGGATACGCGCGGCTCCGCGCGTATCTACTAAAATCCAGCGTACTTTTGCTTGAGTCTGATGCGCAAGCAAAAGTAGGCTGATCGCGCTTCTTTTAAAATCTACCCCTTATAGCATACACTATTCCCTGAAATGAAAACACTTGAAAAGTTTGGAGGTTTTCACAGGCAAATGGGATTCATTTTATTTGAAATGATCTGAACCAAAAATGAAGACAAATAGATTGATCTAAAAAATGGTGGAATGAATACAAAATTGCCAAAACACCACATCCCACCAAAATCTAATTACACCTAAAGGTGAATTTTAAAAGCCGGGTACGTGCCAAAATCAGGAAATATGTGTACATGTGAGACAGGCGCATATCTGCTAAATTTTAAAAGCTGCCTATATGAATGCACAAGTCCCTATGTGCAAATATCTCACATTCCAGCTGATACAGTACAGTGCACATTTGGGCCGATACAGTACAGAGCGCACTGGTAGCCAGAGTTTGGATGCGCATTTTCGACACGCTAGCTTTACTCCTTATACAGTAAGGGGTAATAGCGCGTCAAAAACGCGCGTCCAACCCCCCGAAACTAATAGTGCCCGCAACATGGAAATACATGTTGATGGCCCTATTAGTTATTCCCGCGTGATACAGAAAGTAAAATGTGCAGCCAAGCGCACATTTTACTTTCAGAAATTAACGCCTGGCCTAAGGCACCGGAGAAGTGTACAGAAAAGCAGAAAAAACTGCTTTTCTGTACACCCTCCGACTTAATATCATCGGAGAACCGAAAAATGAATGCAATTTTTCTGAAATTTCGGAAAAATTGGTTTTTTGGGTTAGTGCACACAAATGGGAGTTAGTGCATGCTAACTCCCATTAGAGTGTGATAACTTTAAAATGTTAATGCGCGCTAACAGTGTGCCCTAACCCGAAAAGCGGCGTCCCCCCAAAAAAAAAAAGCCCAAACTGTGGGAAAAACGAAATTTCCCGTGATGGGCCAAAAACGAAGCCCGAACCGAAATGCAGTATCACTGCACATCTCAACCCAGTATGTCTTATGTTCCTTATGTTATGATGTTTCCAGGTGCAGCCCTGAGCTATCCATAGGCCCTGTAGGCAGTGTGTTATTCGGCCACGCACAACTCTCCTAGGATTACCTGAGTCTGAAGTGGTGCGAAGATACCTTCTCAGCTCTAGTGCGATTGAGACCCTGTACCAGGACCTGCGCAATGATTTAATTCCCATCGCCTCTTGCAACCATGCTGTCCCAGGGCTGTGCCTTGCATTTTTTTGTGACAGGAAGTTTCCAGAATACAGTGGGACTGGTTTGTGGGATGAATCAGTCCTCAGTCTTGCGGCTCTTTGGACAAGTCTTAAGGGCTATGATGAAACGTATGCAACAATATATTTATTTCCCTGTGGACCCTGTGGAACTGCAGGAGATCCGGCGTGGATTCTTTGACATAGCTGGGATACCCAATGTATTGGGAGCAATTGACTGCACCCATATCGCACTTACCCCCAACTCAGAACAGGAGAGTGCATTCCACAATCAGAAGTCATTCCATTCAATGAATGGGCAGGTGGTATGTGATGCCCATCAATGGATCCTGAATGTAGTTTTGAGGTTTCTGGGGAGCTGCCACAGTTCCTACATCCTTGCTCATTCCTCATTTGGAACCGATTTTCCCAAAGGGAAATACAGTGATGGCTGGTTGTTTGGTAAGTAACAGTAGATAACCATAGTCTTGATAGAGAACCAGGAGGCAAGGAGTTATGCACAAGTAGAAGTTAATTGCTTTAACCTAAAGTATTTTGGTACTATTGTGTAAATATGTGTTTCCTGGTGTGTGTTTTGCCAGTGTCAAAGATGCAATATTTATTAAAGATGTGCATTTGCTTTTCCGTAATTCGGTATGGTTCAGGGGAACTGAAAAACGAAAGAAATGTTTCTGAAATTTTAGAAAAATTCATTTTTCGTGTTAGTGCGCGCTAACTCCTGATAGTGTGCAAAAAAAAAACAAAAAACCACAAACTGGGAAAATGAAATTTCCCATGGGGGGGCCCTGAAACAAAGCCCGAGATGATAGGGCTTAACGATGCACATCTGTAAATTTATTACCTCTTTTATAGGTGATGCTGGCTACGGCTGTAAGCTGTGGTTGCTGACTCCACTCCTGGTCCCGCACACTGCGGCGGAAAGATGGTACAATGAGGCACATACCAGCACTAGGTCTGTTATCGAGCGGACATTTGGCATGCTGAAAGGATGATTCAGATGCTTGGACTGGTCAGATTGTGCCCTCCAGTACAGTCCTGAAAAGGTCACATGCATTATTATGGCCTGCTGCTGAACTCTTGTTGCGCTTTGGGCTGTAAGTGGAGGTCCCTGAAAACTTGTCCCCAGATCCACTGTACAACCAGCTGCAGAAGTGGACAACACAGTGTGAGGCTCAGAGGTTCACTGAAGGGTCATTCAGGAGTATTTCTCATGTAGATTCTTAGAGGTCTTACAAATAACCCCTCCTCTGTCTAAGATATTTCCAATAATCCATTGTTTTATGTTTTCTATTTCAGGAGTTGTAATTGGAGTCTGAGAGGCACTGACGGATGTTCCAGGATTTTCTAATGTTATCTTTGTTTTCTGACTTCTCTATAGTTAATAAATAATGTTTCTACAGTTGAATGTTTCTGTCGTTTAATGTAATTCCATAACATCCTTACTGACGTTCTAAACATGGATGTTACGTCCAAGGCGTCACTTGAATGCGCTGAATTTGGGTCACCAATCTGCCCAAGTCCAGCTCCTTGAAAGAACACCATGGTTATAGCTGTCCACGAGGGGCTGCATGAAAGGCCCTTCGTATGCCCCCAAATCGACCCTTTTAAGGGACACCATAGTCATCGATGTCCATGAGGGGCCACATGAATGGACGCTTTAGTCTGGGGTGTCCCTTAAAGGTGACTGACTTGGGCCGTTGATCTTGACATTGGATGCCCAAGTCTGGCCGCTTGAAGGGACGCCATGGTGATCGATGTCCACGAGGGGCTGCTTGAATGGATGTTTGAGTCCAGGGTGTCCCTTCAAGGTGGCAAACTTGGGTCGCCGATCTTGTTTGGATGCCCAAGTCCGGCCCCTTGAAGGGATGCCATGGTCATTGACATCCACGAGGGGCCGCTTGAATGGACGCTTGAGTCCGGGGTGTCCCTTAAAGTGCCGATCTTGGGCCGCCAATCTTGTTGTTTAGATGCCCAAGTCTGGCTCCTTTAAGAGATGCCCCGGACTTGGACGCCTTTTTTCATGCATGCGGTTCCTAGTGCGCATGTCTTATGATGTCCATCCCCTGCGGCCACGCCTGAACGTCCATTTGGAGCTGAATTCTTGGCAGCATGCCGTGAGGCTGGTTGCTGAATTTCAGCGAGGGAGATGTGCGGCTTCAAGGCACCCTTATCACCGAGGATGAGAGGCACCTCTTCTTTCTCCCTGGGCACCGGTGGAACCAGGAAAGGGCAGAAAGGGCAGACATTTAACGCCCAATCCTCTTACCCTAGAGGGGTGAGTATAGGCTGGCCTAGATTGGTAGCTTGAATTGTACCATTAGATAGGTAGCTTGAATTGTAGAATGGGGGGGAGGTTCAGACCTTGCATTATTGACTGTATATAGTACTGTTTGCATTTTTAATTCCCACCCTGCATATAGGCAAGGCCTACATTGGTAACTTGAATTGTAGAATGGGTGGAAGTTGCAGGCCCTGCATTATTGACTGTATATAGTTATGTTTGCATTTTTAATTCTTGCCACCAAGTGGAGGCATTGAAAAAGAGGGCTAGACATCTGCGACGAGAGGAAAAGGAATGGCTCCTGGCCCTCTGAGCTAGACATGGGCAGCTGGATGGTGAGTATATTAGGAATTACAGCCAACTATTCCACCCCCTAAATTGATAAAATAATAATTGATGGGCATGCTAGTCCATTGACTTCTCTTTCACCAGCAAAATTATTGTTATGAGTAGAAATAATACGGTTTATTTATATCTGTTGTGTTAAATCAAAGCACCTTCAATATCACCTTCCTTCCATCCATCCATCCTTCGGTCTTCCTTTTCCCCAACACTTTTTGCAATTTTATATTTCAGACACCTTGAACTCAAGCTCAGAGGCGGAGGAAGAGGATGGGGTGGAAGAAGAGGAGGATGGGGTGGAAGAAGAGGAGGTTGCCGAAGAACCTCACCTGTCACCACTACCCCAACACCACCGGATATTTGGCCTCCACCCCTGACACCACCACCCCCAACACCCTCAGATGCATGACCACTGTCCCCAACACTGCAACCCCCAATACCACCTTGGCCCAATACCCCACTCCCCCCACCTATTTCCCATTCTGTGTCCCCGAGGGACGAGGAGGTAGTCATCATTGATGAGGAGCCCTCCATTTATGCTCCATCTGCGGCCCACAATCAGCAGGAGCAAGAGGCAGCATCTGAGGATGTGCCTGGTGAGGAAGGAAGACCTTCTTCAATTGAGGTTTACCTGGATGCTGTGCTCACACTGCTCGGTCAGCTGGACCGCAGGATGGACACAATGCAAGGGGCTCCTGTGTATGTGGGGTCCAATTTGGCAGAGCTGGTACAAGGCCAGCAGTGGATGATCGAGCTTCTGTCAACCATAGCAGGAGCTGGATCACTGAGGGTCCTGTCCTGGCCCTGGCCAAGTGGGCCCCCGCCGCCTCACCAGTGATGCTCCTCCTTATCCCCTAGGGTCACCTAAATAACCCCTGTCCTCTATCCCTACCCCTTGTACATTTCTATATACATTGTAAAAAGTTTTATTTTTGCAAATAGTTTCATTTTTTATATCTTAAGATTTAAACATTTGATGCTTGTCATGTTGGCTCTCCAGTATTATGAACAGTACCAGTCTCCAGTGCTGTCCCTGTAATGTACAAGGGCAAAAATTTGATAGAGTGGGAAGAGATTAGGGGAGAGGATGATGGCAACGGTGATGCCACAGTCAGGTGGGAAATGGGGAGAGGGTAGATGAAGATACCAGGCAAGGGGTAGGGGTGTCTAGGTGGCGATGTCTAGAGGTTGAAGGAAGAGGTGAGAAAAGGGAAGAAAATCTGAGGTTGTGCCATTATCTCCTATGTTTTTATTAGCAGGCTTCCCATGTTTGGGGAAACGCTTAATCACAGTCGAACAAAGCATAGAAAGGTAAAAAATAGACAACTTGAAAACACTGGAAAAATGAGAGACATTGCTGCCTTTAAAAAACACTGAACTATTTTATTGCGAAAACAAAAATATATTTAACTGTCACTATGGGCTCGATGATGTGAAGGCTTAGCTTAAGGCCTCCACGGCCACAACCAGTCTTCCCACCAGTGCGGTGATGTTGTTCTGGAATTTGGCATTCTCCTGCTGCATCTGCTAGAGGACTGATTGGACTCCAGACCACCCCTTCGCAGCAGCAATTTTGTGACCTTGCTGCGGTTCAATCATGTTGTTTACCATGTTGTTGGCAAGCTCATCCAGGCAGATGATGGGCATGCCAACCTCTTCCACTTGTTGCTCTACTGCAGCCCCTGTAGTCTCCACCAGCCTTGTTTGAGGGGTGTCTTCCTGCAGGGTCAGTGTCCAAAGTTCCTCAGGCTGCATCTCCTTGAACAGCTCGATCTCAGTAGGAGGGCTCTCATCGGTTATGTCAGGGAACATGAATTCAGGCGTGGAAGGAGAGTCTGCATCTCCTTCCACACCCTCAATCATATTGTTTGTACTCCCGTTGTTTGCCATGGCAGCTGCAGGAATGGATAAATCAGTCAATAGTTATGTTGGTCGCCCAAGCACAGACAAAGAAAAAAACAATGCAAGCATGGTAGTCATTTCGAAAATTATATCCTTCTGGTTGCCCTGAGCCACAGCCATCGGGTGCAGTGTGGAGAGGATCAGCTCCTCCAGGGGCGTCAATATCAGAGTACAAGCAGGTCTACCACCTGTCTGTTTTCATAATGCCGAAATACAGTCAGAAGCTTGTATTCTTTTCATTTTCAAATATCAGTTTAAAAGATAAACTGCTGTAATTATTATTATTTTAATTATATGAAATAATCAGAAATGGAAAATCATAAAAAATCTTACAGGATTTTCCTTTCCTAGTAGGAAGATAAATAAATAAGCCATTTCCATCAATGCAGTTAAAGGTTTGTGTGTAGTGCCATGAGGCATTTCATTTTCCCTATAGCACGGACAGGCATTCCTGGGGGCGGGGTTCAGAACTATTCACAAACCTTTGACCTTTCAAAAGCATATGCATATTTTTTCTTCAGAAAATTTGCCCCGGTGATGTAGCAGGGATAAATGTGTGCACGTAGTTTTCCTTAGGCAATTTTCAAAGTGGAAGTGCCTGCATATTTTCTAGGGATGTGAATCGTTTTAGGACGATTAAAATTATCGTCCGATAATTTTAATATCGTCTTAAACCGTTATGGAACACAATACAATAGAGATTCTAACGATTTATCGTTATAAATCGTTAGAATCGTGAGCCGGCACACTAAAACCCCCTAAAACCCACCCCCGACCCTTTAAATTAAATCCCCCACCCTCCCGAACCCCCCCCAAATGACTTAAATAACCTGCGGGTCCAGCGGCGGTCCGGAACGGCAGCGGTCCGGAACGGGCTCCTGCTCCTGAATCTTGTTGTCTTCAGCCGGCGCCATTTTCCAAAATGGCGCCGAAAAATGGCGGCGGCCATAGACGAACACGATTGGACGGCAGGAGGTCCTTCCGGACCCCCGCTGGACTTTTGGCAAGTCTCGTGGGGGTCAGGAGGCCCCCCACAAGCTGGCCAAAAGTTCCTGGAGGTCCAGCGGGGGTCAGGGAGCGATTTCCCGCCGCGAATCGTTTTCGTACGGAAAATGGCGCCGGCAGGAGATCGACTGCAGGAGGTTGTTCAGCGAGGCGCCGGAACCCTCGCTGAACAACCTCCTGCAGTCGATCTCCTGCCGGCGCCATTTTCCGTACGAAAACGATTCGCGGCGGGAAATCGCTCCCTAACCCCCGCTGGACCTCCAGGAACTTTTGGCCAGCTTGTGGGGGGCCTCCTGACCCCCACGAGACTTGCCAAAAGTCCAGCGGGGGTCCGGAAGGACCTCCTGCCATCCAATCGTGTTCGTCTATGGCCGCCGCCATTTTTCGGCGCCATTTTGGAAAATGGCGCCGGCTGAAGACAACAAGATTCAGGAGCAGGAGCCCGTTCCGGACCGCTGCCGTTCCGGACCGCCGCTGGACCCGCAGGTTATTTAAGTCATTTGGGGGGGGTTCGGGAGGGTGGGGGATTTAATTTAAAGGGTCGGGGGTGGGTTTTAGGGGGTTTTAATGTGCCGGTTTTGCGATTTTTCGATTTTTCGATTTTTCACGATTTTTCACGATATTTTACCCCCCCAAACGGCAACAATACGATTCCCTCCCCCTCCCAGCCGAAATCGATCGTTAAGACGATCGAGGACACGATTCACATCCCTAATATTTTCACTTTGAGCATTAGTACAAAGTACCCATGGACTTTGCAGATACTGCAAATTTACTGCACAAGGTTGTGACTTCCTGTGAACGACTTTTGTAACTGGCTCAAATCTTGCAAGTTCTGCTGTTCAGATTAGGTACCATGATGGCTTGGCAGGGTGAGCTCTGAAGCATGGAGAACCGGGTTTCCTTTCGCTCTTCACAACTAACCATGCAACATTGAAGACATCACTTAATTCCCTCACAGGAAAAGATTTGTAGAGGAGAATAGGGATGGAGGGGCCTTGCTATCATGACCAGTAACTTTCAAACCGGTACGAGTGTACACATTTTCATGGATGCATCAGCCCGCTCCCAGAGACATGGCCATTTTATAACTTGCGCACGTATATGCGCTCATGTTATACATTAGTCTGGCTGAGCACTCTTGTGTGCCAAATTTTAAATGGGTGTGCAAATCTCGCTTCTACCGCATAGGGTTGGGGGATTTTAAAAGGGGGCTTCCACCCATGTCATTGCCAGTTTACCTGTTCATTCACCAGTTTGCTCAGTTAACTGTTAGGTCCTCCAAACCCCCACTGGTTTGATTGCCTACAGTCTCCCCAATTACTTCAGACTCTTTAAACCCCTTAGAAATGGCTCAATCCTTTCGTTTTATAACTGATATGTCATTCATGGCAGAAGTAAAGTTATGTGGCAGGAAACCTTGGGGCGCACCAGGGCACGTAAGTATTTAAATGCACATCTCTTGGCCAGGCAGCAAAACACCCAGCCCCTCCCAGCCCCATATCCACGCCCCCCCCCCCCCCTTTTGGAAACTTTTGAGACTTTCACGCTGCGGAATTATGCAGGTATTTGTGCGCTTTTTAAAATACACTTGGTATGCTCGAGCCTGTCTTTTTCGCACATTTCTCTGATTGACGTGCATGGTGGGCTTTTAAAATTCCCCTTTTATTATTTATCTTATATGGCATTATGTACTTTGATGACCCTGTACAAATGATACCTATTATTAATGGGTACCTAGGTAATGGATAGGATGAAGACAAAATAATATCTGGTTGCTGGTGCCCCCAGGTGTTAATGCTGACATTTCCATACCACATATGCTGTTGAGCCTGCATGATGTGTATTTAACTACCATCTCAGGTCTTGACAATTTATAATTTTTTACCTGCACCCCCTGGGCCATATAATAAGTGTTATGGCAACTCAAGAGGTATGAGAAACTTTGCTATTTATACTACAGATATATATGTTTATTACATATAAATTTGAGATGTAACAGTTTTCTTTGATATTATATAATAAAAAGTGCATGTAAATTGAAACAACATTTTTTGAGATATTAATGGTTTTACTCCCATATATATTTGCATATCAATTTGTTGAGTGTCCATATATTGTTAGTCTGTTAAAGCTAATATTTATAGTACTGTATATCTATATCTATCTATATCTATCTATATCTATATAGAGATATAGATATAATATATGTATAAATCCACACAGACAAATATACAGCGATAAACACAGCTGCAAATGATACTCAACTGCATTCTCTAGCATTTAGAATGAGCAAGAGGATAAATAATTGACGTATTTCAAACCTCCTGATGTGCCATAATGCTTAACCATTATTGTGATTATAATTACTCATAGGTTACTGTTTTTTTTCAGTGCTGATTGTTCACTAAAAATAGCATATACAGAGGATATCATTATTCTTAGATATCTGTTCCAGCTGCAGCATTATGATTAACAATTGCACCTTGATCAAGTGTGCTAATAAGTATAAGAGGTTTTATGTAGAATGTTATTTGTTGCCCCTGCAATATGCTTTCTATTCTTTGACAGGATGCAACTTTTAACATATGCCCATATGTTCATCAAAATAATTGATGAAAATATCAAATGCAAAATAGCATATTTGACTGAAAAATCCAGCTGTCCAACTTGTTAACCCTTCTTCAGTCATATTGTAACATAGCAATTGTAAGCAGAGAAGAATCTGTGAATCCACTTAGTCTGCCCAGATGTCTCTGCCTGATGTGTCATCACAGATACTACTCATTCTCTGGCGATCTAATGCCCTTACTTTTACCAGTATGCCATTGCTCTGTATCTCTTAAGCTGGCTTGAATTCTGTCACTCTTCTTGTTATTACCATGCTTGCAGTTAGGTCATGCCAGACTTCACACAGTCTAGCAGAGCCAGCAGATATGAACCGACTTTTATTATATACACTAGCACCCACCTAGGTGGGAGCTGCATGGTCAGAAAAGATAAAATACAGGAATGAGAACCAAGACAGTTTCTTGCACAGAAGGTGAATATTCCATACAACTAGTGTGCTCCTGCAGCACTGAACAGCAACTCAAAGAGGCCTGTGCACAGGAGCTCTTGTGCATGCTGCAGCTTTTCTAGCACACATGCATGCTAATCACTGTCATTATGTTCTTATGTTCTCAACAGGTCCAGAAAGATGTTAGCACGTGCATGTTAAGATTTTTGGGTACAGACTAGTAAATATGAATACTGAAATGCAAATTAGACTTTAATGGCCGTGCCATTAACACCATTGTACGATTTCCTATTTAGTGCGTACTCACTGCAGACCTGCTAAAGGGCTCAGCTATCAGGAAGCATTGTGGGTTCAGGGTGGAGATGCTGGACAAGGAGGACATATGCAAGGAGTGGAGAAAAGGACAGGCAGAAGGCAGAGACAATGGAAAGATGGAGAGAAAGGAGGAAAGGAGAGGATGAAACAAAGAAAGAAAGAGAATGCTAGAAGAGGGGAGAAGGAAGGGAAGAAGGATAGAGTCAGAAGAGGAGGCTGGATAAGCCCTGGGACGGAAGGAGGATATGAACAGCAGAGGCTAACAAGGAGGCAATGGTGGCCATGATCCTCTAAGCTCAAGACCACCCTACCCTACTGGGCCTGCCAGAGGAAGAAATGGTGAAAAAAGGAAGAGCTTTCAAAATAAAAATAAATATCAAAACAATGACATGACTATCAAATCAAAAAATAGGACATTGCTTTGCTTTTGTTTAACTGCCAAATGAAATATCTCATTCATTTTTATTAGTATTATTGCTTGATAACACAATTTTCAATAATATAGCAAAATAAGGCCTAGATTCATCAAAATGCTATAAATATAGCAGAAATAGCACCCACAATAAAAAAAAAATTGGTGTGGTTAGGCTAATTTCTTATGTACTGCATTGCATAGGCAATTTTCACAAAGCGCGTTATGTTATCATGTCATGCGTTGCGTCTGCGCTTCATGAATCATTTTACGTGGCATACATTGATTTATGTGTGGTGCACTATTTTTAAGGTTTACATATACCAGCTTCCTGCAGATGCCTCTTTGAGGGTGTTTCTAGGCATTAGTTAGAGGAGGTGAGTTGGTGGTTTAGGTAATTAGTTGGCATAGATTAGCGCTATCTGAGTGCGTTGTGCTGTTCTTTTCTGTTCTCATCTGTTTTCCTTTACCCTTGTATTGTCTTTATCTGTGTGTAAAAGGTTTTGTCAATTTGTCATGTTTGTCTGTCTTTTGGTGTAGAGGAGTTAGGAGGAGTGGTGATGGTGAGGAGGAGTAAAGAGGATTGGAGGAATGAGGAGGAGTTATGGTGGTGGTGATGGTGGTGTGGAGGAGTGGAATGGTGTGGTGATAGCATTGAGGAGTGAGGAGGAGTGGAGGTGGTAAGGAGGAATGGAGAAGTTGGAGCATGTGAGGCAGGGGGGGAGAGGACAGGAAGGGGAAGAGAGGAGAGGACAGGTGTGGGATGAGGAGCAGGGGGAGGAGGAAGGAGAGGAGGAGGGAAGATGAGGGAAAGAGTGTTAGTGGAAGGAGGAGGAGTAGGAGTAGGGACAGGGACAGGAGTAGAGATAGGGAGGGGGAAGGGATAGGAGGAAGAGGGAGGAGGAAGGGGATAGGCAGATGAGTCCAGTGAGAGGAATACAACAGGCAGAGAGAGCAGAGGGGAGGGAAGTTGGTAGAGCAGGTCTGCACCTGCATGTGTGTACTTTTTGGCTTTGGTACTTATGTCTTCTTCTTTGTTTCCACAGCTCTCACCCAGACTCTGCTGGTTCCAGCCATTAAGGCCCAGGGACCAGCAATGAAGATCCAGAGACCAGCTGCACAGCAGCACTTTTCCATGGCCCCTTGCTTTTGGATGCCAAGACACAGTTCAGCGAGGAAGAGGAGGAGGAGCAGCAGCAGATGCCTCCTCAGCACAGCCAAATCCTGGAAGCCCTTGGCTCAGCAAGCCCACTGAATGTGAGCTTAAACATTTTTGCATTCATAGAGGAACCCAGCCTGCAGTGGGACAAAGTTGGGACAGTACAACCTCACTCCAGCACACCACATTGCAGCATGAAGCAGCAGGCACTGAGGCACAGCCACCCACCAGCCTCCTCATGCCACTTCTGGAGGCTCAAATCTTAGCTCAGGCCATGACCTCAGTACCGCCACCAGCACTAGCACTGATACAGCCCTCAATGCAAGAGCAGCAAGACAGGCTGGAAAGGAGCAATAGTGTCTACCTCCACCACATATGAGCACAGCTAGTGCACCTAAGCGCTGTCAATGGGCAGACCCAGGCTCTGTGTGACCAGATGGCAGCCCACAAACAAGTTCTCACCACAGTGGCTACCTCTATCAATAATCTCACCAGTATCCTGACCGTTTATGCAATGAATGCCAGAGCCTCTTTCTGAACCTTCCCCAGCATCCCATGACTCCACGCCATTCAGCAATCCCCAGCCCAAGAGACGACACAGGGCAAAGGGCTATGAAGGAGCCGAACTGCTGACCTCTAACACCTAAGAACAAGGCTTGTCAATCAAGCCTGGCTGGGCCTCTGTATAGAGTTCCTGTGCTGGCAAGATGGAGCCTGGTTGACTGTCCTGACTACAGCGTTCATGTGGTGGCTTGATGATGGGGATGGTCTACTCTCTGCCAGTGTTGTCCTACGGTCTACTTCTAATGCCCTCCTCAATGCTCTGCCCATACTCCAGCCTCCTTGATGCCATCTCTAGTCAAGGTCCAGCTGCTGTCTTTTATCATCTCATCTCATCCTGCTGCTGCCTTTATGCTGGTGTCTCATCTCATCTCTTCTTAACCTGCTGCTGCCTCCATGCTGCTGTTTCTTCTCCTGTGGCTCCTGCCTCCATGTTACAATGCCTTTTGGGGGCCCCTGCTTCCATGCTGTACTCTCCAGTCCTGGTCCTTGGCTTCCATGCTCTGCTCTCCAGAACTGATCCAACTGTTTACTACTTTACCCTTGTTGCCTTGGCCCTTAGACTGTCCCCCTTTAAGTACAATCTTTCAACATGGATTGTCTGGGGCTTTTTGGTTAACATAACATAGTTGTGCTGCTATCAGCTCTAACATTAGAGCTATACTGTAGTTATTGGGGTGCCACTTCCGCTTTCTATGTTCTTCGATGTAATCATGATTGTGCAAAAGAATAAGATGCTAATATTGTATTTGTAATGTTGCCATTTGGAACAACATATGTAGAGGTCTACACTCAATGTGCTGTTCATTTCAATACAATGTTATATGCAATAACATATCTTGTCCTTGCAGAATATGATTACAAAAGATTTTGACTTGCTTTCAATATGTTGACATTTGTGTAATAAAGTAGTCATAGGCTTGAAAGAATACTTTCTACTTGTATGTTTTCATTTTGTGCTTTTTCTCTTAAGGGTTCACTGGGTCAAAGGTTTTGGATCCATATGACCTTGTATGCTATATGCCATTGGCCTTTCCAAGTAGGCACTTTTCTGGCAGGCAAAACCATACGGCCTACAACATACAACCAAAAGCTCATTGTATTCTCCCAAGGAAGACAGCCAGAGCTAAACAGGAAACTCCTTTCTGAAGAGCTTCAGTATTGGCTCCAGTAGCCTTCTCCAGAGAGCATACTCTTAGCTAACTGTTGGGTACATGGGCTTGTATATGAGATGGGCACTAGCTAGCTAGGGTTTACCTCTATATGCAGTATGGTGGAACAGGTATAGAAATGCTTGGTTAGAAGTGCAGTTCTATCTCTTTACTCTGTTGGGGACCAATCGATTGTCTAGCTATGCAAAGGTTATAGTGCACCTATTATAAACCATTGGCCTTTAACACATCTGACCAAATAATGGCACTTCTCTCTGGCTCTGGTACCGAATGCTATCAATGCAAAAGTCTTCAATCAGAGGGCTAATTGAAAATGAAATAAAGCCCCAGGGAGCATACATGTACAGATTCAGGTTCCTAGGCCAAAGAGTTCATGGTGTACATGTAAAGCTTGTGTGGTGTTAAGGGCAAGTTTCACTAATCACCCCACAAGACTTAACATTGGACTCATTACTTGGGTCCTAATTCCACCTAAAAGGCAATCTAGACAAAACCCTTTTTAGATTCCACACTAAACAAAATGTCTTCTAATTGCAGGTTGCTGAGCACCTGTACAACAACTGAGGAGGAATGAGGTATTTGTGTAGGTTAGAGAATCCCCACAGCCCAAGAGCAGACAGCTAGGAGGCCTGCTGCTGTTGTGTGGGACCAGACGTACCTCCACAGACTCGGTGCCCCCCCCCCCCCCCCATACTGGCCTGGCATGTGGATCTATACAATACCTGTTCGCTAAGACCTGGTTCCACACAACAGCAGGCCTCCTAGCTGTCTGCTCTTGGACTGTGGGGTTTCTCTAACCTACACAAATCCTTCATTCTTTCTCATTGTCATTTCTCATTGCAGATGAGAATGAATTTACTAAATCGTACATTTAAGAAGTAATATCTCAGAGATAGTAACTCAATAATATATCTGGACTTGACCAACATTACTCAAATAATGATTTTATTTATGAAATTGTAACCGAACTTTATTGGCACCTTTTAGAATGTACGATATCCTACATTTACTTACCTTAGTCTATGTGCCTATTTGTAAACCGTTGCGATGGTATATAACTTAGCGACGGTATAGAAAAGGTTTTAAATAAATAAATAAACAGCTCCTGACACAGTGTTAGAGCAACTTGAAAGTAGACAGAAATGCCTAATGCAAAGGTTGTGTAGAGACAAGTAATAAGGCAAAGTTTTGCTGAAAAACCTATCCCCTGGAATCAACCGCAGAAATGTGCGACCACTGCTATGTATGCACAAAAAACATATCAAGCTACATATGGCAGAATCTTTGTAGGCCTAACCTGCCAGTGTATCCATATGGCAGAGTATGGCTCAAAATATGTGGCCTGGTGTGGCAGCCTCTATGTGGAGTGTCCAGTATCTGTTCTACAGAGAAGCGGGTAAGTAGGCCATGGACTCAAAAATGGGAACCTCTAATAGGAGTGCTAGCAGGTCTCAGGCAACCCTCTGCCCCCCCAAAAATAAACAGCAAACCCTTCTTGGCAGCTGAAGCTCTTCGAGCCATGGACACCACTAATTAACAGGACAATTAGGCCCATTCGAAGTACTAAGTGGTAGAGGCTCAGGGTCCAGGGGGGGATGGAAGGTGTACACTATAGGTAGATATCTACTCATCCAAAAATGTGACAAACCATATCTGAGGTCTGACACTGTCACATTTCACATACCCCCCTCAGGGCAAGGAATAAACAGTGTGACCTGTAGGCAGAATGCTCTTTGAATAAGGATGAGGCCATTTTCTCTCCATATGATACAATCATATCTCTGAGGTACCCATTGTAAACAGTGAAAGCACAGGATCACTTGATCTGTGCAAAATGGATGCACACATACTGCCTGCTCTGGGGTATGCATAGGTGTGATAAAGGAGGGAACAACGAGGCCAACATCACCCTCAGATATAGATGTAGAGCAAGGCTAACACAGCAGATCACTCACCCAGACACATACAGTCACATATATGTGTTGGCCTTTTTAGGGGGACAGACTCCCTCCAGCAGTTTGTGCACCTACACATGCCCAATGGTTATGTTCTTGGCATATCCATATTCCTCCATTATTGATGTTTTTGACTGCCTGGTCCCTAACTGATAATTAGGGAGTCAGAGTCTGAACTATGCACAGTAGATTATGTACACCTGCCAGCATGACAGATATCTGTGAGGAGTATATATGATAAGCACTTTGTCAGAGGTACTGACATGGCCCCAAGCCCTCAAATGATAGTAAAAGCTTGTCTTGCAAGAGACCAACACAAAAAGTGCATAATCCATCATGCTAACCACAAGATACTTCTGCCTCATACATTAAGCACAGTAACAGGTTTCTGAAAGAGGCAGGTTGTAGGCTTCTGAGGTCATCAGCTAACAACAGCTTTTCTAGCCTTTATGCTATATACAGAGCTGATGATTGAGAGTCAATCAGCACATCTGCCCTGCTCACCAATAACTGTAAAGGTGACAAATACCACATGAGACACAGCCTATAGGACATCAATTCTTTCAACTTGGACATAAGTCATGCCAGCCATTGGAGCATCAAGGGCCTCTAATCATAAAACCTCTGAAAGGTGGTGACTGATCTTGGAAACGGACCATTCTGCAAGCTGTTCTCCCCAGGAGTCCTCAGTCTATGTGCTTTAAAGATAGCCAGAGATAATATAAGGACTGTACCTGAAACTAGCTATCGCAACAAGCAAACTACTTGGCATATTTTCTAGGTACATACATACATACATCAGCAGCACATGACTAGCCCTGAGATAGACTGGCCAAGGGCCTTGCAGCTCCATGACATCTCCATATTTGACAAAAGCTACCTGTGATGCGTCAAGCGAGGCAAATAGCTTCTAACACACCTTTGCATTGGATTTAATGATGTGAACTTTTTCTTAGGAGACATGTGGCTGCTCTTAAAGTCATTAGAAACTTTACTCTGACCTTGACATTTCTGAGTTGACTTGAAAATACAAGTGAAAGCATGGCACCATCTGATTCACAATCCTGCCTTCACACAGTCTGACCAGCATCCTTGTCTAGGATCCCCGAGAAGCTATTCTAATCAACATGACATTCCAATGGCCAAGGCCCTCACCATCTATACATGGAAATTGACATTTTGTCTAGGTAAGTGTAACAGGGTGCATCTGTGTATGGGTGCATAGGATAGGAGGTGATGTCCTTTCGTGGATTACAAACTGGTTAAAAGACAGGAAACAGAGAGAAGAGTCAAATCTAAGTCACATCTTCCAGACTAGTAAAGGGCATCTGGGGATTCCACCAAATGTGCAGCAGTCCCTCACATCCAAGTTAAGGCTACTCATTCATAGCAGTCATCAAACCTTGAAGCAGTACATCAGAGCTGCCACACCTGGCAGAAAACTTCTACCTCGTGGTCTGAATGTGCAAGTCCCTGGGTGCCCTGCAGTATGTCCTCCAGAGATACAAATTTGTCAGCCCAGACACAGGGAATATGCTAGGCCCCAAAATGCACAGGCCACTACTTCTGGTTTACCTGTGTGATGGACAAGACAAGTTGTGCCTGACATCCTAGCTGACCCCTCACTAACAGGGCATACCTGATCTGTGAGTACCAGCAGTATGGACATTTAAAGATTGTGATTAACCAGTGAGGTTTCAACTGCTCAAAATGGAAGGATTGGAAAAGGACAATGTTTAAAGTGATCCCTTAGAAAATGTGTAGTGGCTGCTAACACACCAAGATTTATGGCATTGTTTGGCCTCACAAGATCAGCAGGCCTCTCCAGCATGGGAAGAGAATGCCAGGCCCTGGCACAATGGCATGCACACCTAACTGTTCAAGCCACTTGTCATGTCAGCGATGCGGTTACATCCCCATCAGCCCCCTCCCCCTCCATGTCCATGTCATTTGCTGCAAACACATAGCCAGAGATACCTGTGCACCAACCGTCACCAACGAGGCTATCTTCAAAATATTTAAAGAGCTCTTATTGCCTAATTATAAAGGAATCATGTGCGGCTCCTGGGTACCTGACCACCATGTCAAGGATGTACAGTCAAGCGTCACAAATACTTGTATTTTGAGGGTCTGGAAGAACTTTCTGCTGTGGAAGATCTCCTCCCTGTCATGGGGTGGGATGATGGCTATGTGACTGCGACCAATAGCTCCCAGAACATTGGGAAAGTGAGCTATGGCATAAAATCCTCTCTTCAATTGCATCAAGTCTTGCCTATTATTGTTTGGGATAGTTGTGGGTGGATCCTTGGGCCGGTGGCAAATGACCATGCCCCCGGGGGAAGATCCCGAGAGGGACCACCGGTCAGGCTCAGAGTTTGGAGACAGACACACACTAGTTCTTTTATTAAACAGTATATTGAACCACCAGAGGTGGCAGTAGTGAGTTGGAAGTGCCCGGCTGGGCTGTAGTCCCTCAGATACTGGAACAGCGATCCCAGGATGGCAGAGCTGTAGGGAAACTAAGTATAGTGAGTAGGCAGAGTATGCAGATTTCAGGAATGGAACTTTGATGGTAACACTCACACAAAAGTCTCTTGAAGCAGCCCAGGAGCTGGAATGGATTAGGCCCTCGAGGAGTGAGTACCTGGTTCCAGGGAAAGCTCTGAGAGAAGGATGGTAACTCACTGGTGTTGTAGGCAGCGATGACTTCCTGGCAGAAGTGGTATTCAGAAGCAGGTCCGAGAACATGGGCCCTCGAGGAGCGAGTACCGGTTCCAGACTGCGACCTGAAAGGCAAAAGAGAAACGAGGCCCCCGAGGAGCAGGTACCCCTGGTAAGTCCGAGGAGGCAGCTAGGAGCGTAAGAAACTTTGCTTGCTAACTCAATTAGTTAGCGAATTCAGAGACCTTAAATATCCGGTGCGGATGACATCATCTCAGGGGGATGACCCTGAGGTCCGCGCCACTGTTGGTACTTGAGTCGGGGCCACGCTGCGCGTGCACCCTTAGGCTTCTGGAAAACATGGTGAAGTGCAGCGTCCAGCCGGTCCAGGGATGCCGGAGGAAGGTGGCAAGATGACGCCGCTGTAGCCAAACATCCAACAAACAAAGAGGGAGTCACCACAGAGGTAAGGTAGGCAGGGTGGAGACGTCGGGCAGCGACAGTCGCAACAGTACCCCCCTTCAAAGGTCAATTTCCTCTTTGGGTACCAGGCTTGGGTTTTGAAGGATGCACGATGTGGAACTGACGAAGCATCTCTTTGTCCAGGATATTGGTCTGAGGCTCCCAAGAGTTTTCTTCGGGGCCAAAACCTTCCCATTTCAGAAGGTATTCAAAAGTATTGCCTCTTTTATGAACATCCAGGGATGCCGGAGGAGGGCGGCAAGATAACGCCGCGGCAGCCAAACATCCAACAAGCAAAGAGGGAGTCACCACAGAGGTAAGGTGGGTGGGGTGGAGACGTCGGGCAGCGATGGTCGCAACATTGCCTGATCTGAGGAAATGCTATGTAGCGATTAATGCGGTAAGATACAGTTATGATCTGGTCCAGATAGCGGGAAAAAGTGGTTTGGAACATTACCCTGACGACTCCTACGGTCATCTGGAAGGAGCCAGATGCAAGGAAATGCAGGGTGGCCAATAGTTCAATGATTCCCGGTACAGTGTGGGACCTTTCCATGAGATGATCCAAATCCCCTTGGATTTCTTCTTTAAGATTCATAGCTATTTGTGATTTATAGGTATAATCTTTATGATAGTCTTGCGAGCTGATGCAATACTTGCTAACCGAATAACCTTTTGGCATGATGCGCTCCTCTGAGAGGGTCGTGGCCCATGGCAGCACTTGGCACACATAACGTTGCCAACTGGCTCCAGATTTTCAGGACAGGTTGATGCTCCTGGTTTTACTCCCCTGCATGCTGATACTCATAGTCTTTATTTTCTGAGAGAATGCACTAGATAAATCAGAATTAGTCTCAGCATGCACTGGGGTAAAACTAGGACTGGATTAGCCTGTCCTGAAAATCTGGAGCCAGTTGGCAACGTTATGTGTGCCAAGTGCTGCCATGGGCCACGACCCTCTCCCTGCGGGGCCAGTGGCTCAGACTCCAGTGCATGGACTTCCCTAGGAGGGCTTGGAACGTCCCTTGCCTGTTCTTGTGGTTGTTGTTGTTGTCTGTGACAAGGATCCTGAAGCAGGCAGTATTCCCTAACAAGTAAACTTGCCACATACATAATAGGTTTAGGAGGACCGGGCAGATACGAAAAGGTGTTTTTATTGGCCCAAGTGGGCATGGTAGGTGTGTCTGATAGAAGGCCTCATTTTATCACATGCGATAATAGCCATCCTAATAGCTGCAATCCATGATAATGGCCGTGGACGTATGATAAAAACGTTTTTTCTCTTGTACCTAAAAAAAAACCTGTGTAATTATTTCTGACTTTAATTCCACGATAGTGTGCGTAGCTATCGCGGAATGCATTAGGATGCCTTAATTTGCATTACTCCTCACACTCGCATACTAAAATAAAAATTTGCATGCTAGCTTGTAATGCACTATTCATCACTATAACCCACGTTCGAGCCCTAACGCATTTTGATGAATGACAAGATAGTAAAATACCAGAGCAGACAAACTTTGCTGTTTGCTTTTTATATTGACATTCAATACATGTGGCCCCTTGATCACTTCACTAACTACTATCTTTTCCAGAAAGGTGAGATGAGGGGGAGCTAGGGGTCAAGGAGGAAAAAACAAAGACCTACAATGAGTTAGTAATTTATATGTTGACAGCGTTACATAAAGTAAGCGAGTTTTCTATGCGAAAATTGGAGCCAGTAAAAATGTTATCACAATTGCATTTTTTGCTGGCTCCAAAGTATTATTTTAGTCTCTTACTGTTATGAGAGTCTCCCAAAACAAATTTAAGCCAGAACATCCCTGATATATGGCCTCAAATGGACATAGTGATCTCAATATTCAGTCATGGCCTGTTGGGGTAAGAGAAGCAGATAAACTAACCTGGTCAGCTGAAACCAGCTATTGAGCAGCAGTGCCATGTCAATACAGGTTAAATCCATGGTTTGCTGGGTACATTTATCTGGCTAACTTTAGAGCAACCCTTCGGGATGACTAGGGTTAACGGGATAACTTAGCTGGATAATTCCAAATTTGAGCCATATCTGGTTATCTGGATATGTCAGTTGTGCCACAGAATGTCTCTGGCAAGCCTGTGCTTTATCTGGGTAAGTTGTAGCTATCCTAAGCACTTGCCTAGATAAATCAGAGGTGGTCAGAGCAGCGGGATTTGTAAATCCCACAATTTCTCTGGCTAAGTCATACACTTACCCGGGCAAAGCTTTTGAATATGGACATCAGTGATTCTAATAGATTCTTTTAACTTTGGCACATAAAAAAACAAAAAACTTGGGCCTAAAATCTTGGAGCCCATTTTCTAGTTCTTCCATGCTGTTAAGGCAGAGTTTCAGAACTGCAAACATCATCTTCTTTTAGGGAGATCGGTTTAGCCGCAAAGCAGTTCCAAAAGATCACTGAAAGCCTTCTTAATATTTTACGCCTGTCTTTTTTTGAGCAAAATATTGTGGCTGGGGTGTTAGCTCACTTGCAAATGTAGAAATGAGGGTCGTCAAATACATTTTAGGTTACATCTTTTTAGTGGACAGCTTCAACATATCTGTGAATACCTTCTGAGAGCTATGCTCCTCCTTATTGACCTGATGAAAGGACAGAGTATAGAAAGCTAGCCACAGACTATATATTCAGTTTATTGAATAGAAATGTCTCACCTACAATTCATTGGTTTAACTCTTATTTCTATGTGCTTGTTTACAAATTGAAATTTCTCATTAAAAAAAAAAAAAAGACTGATTTCTAAAATAAAACTGTCTTATATTACCTATTTACAATCTACCCCGGACACATTTTTTTAACATGCATATTTTGCTAGGTTTTGTAGGAAAGCAAGCCCACTGGATCAGATCAGTAGGCTTAACAGGTCAAATTACTCATGTATCTCTATGATTATTCTAGGATACAGGAGGCTTATGCTGCCTGGTGACTATTAATACATGCATCCTAAATGTTTTGCTTGCATATATTTACCAGAAATAGTACACACAAAAAAGAATGTTATTCAGGCGTGTAAAAAAAAACCAAAACAAAAAAACAGGTTTCTTAGACAAATATTTTTTGTATTCTCTTAGGCTCAAAAATACATTCCTCGTCTGGAACCAATTTAAAGAATCCAAGCCATTTTTTTTTCTGTCCGGTGAAAGACACTAAAAGGACAGAGTATAAATTATTATCTCTTCTATGTATTGTCTGTTCGCTCTCTTTTTTTTTTCTTTCTAAAGTCATGCAGCTGCTCCATTATAACCTTGCTGAGGGAGCAGATGGCACATCATATTGTTCACAGGGCATTTGTGTTGAAAATCTAAAGATGTTTCTTTTTTTTTTTTTTTATCATGTAATTGTGAGGAATTTCTGATTACAAGCCTACATGTAGGTTGCATGGAAAGTTTGGAAGCAGTCCAAACGTAGTCTGCTTTGATGACAGACCTCTGATTTCCCTTTCTCTGGGCATTTTACTTTTCAGTGAACTGTCTGCTCCTGCCTTTGAGCGATCTCTTAAAATAATAGAATGTTTGTGCAGCTTCCCTCGGCTGGGCTGGATTTACGGTCGCAGTGAGGGTCCGTTTGGGGTCCCTTCCCCGAGACCTTGCCATCTTTCAAGCTGGCGACAATTTTGTTGCAGATTACAGTCATTTCCATATCCGTAAAATACTACCTGGCAGCAAAAGGTTGTGCATAATGTCGCTCCTTCCATCCTTAAATGTAGTCCCTCTTTAAAATGAATTACAATGTGAGCCTGGCATTTATCTCTCATCTTTCCAGACTCCCTCCCTGCATCTGTTCACTAAGGAGAGTGTAAGATATCACCAGCTCCCTTTCCCACAGAGTAGATGATAGTGTTAGTTCCATTTACTTTATCTTTTTCCATCAGTCCTGAGGCTAGATCGAACCTTTGAGACTGATGTATTTATTTCATGGTTTCCTCTGTCAATACAAACTTTTCAGGTAGATGTACAGTAGGTGAAACTCTGCCTTGGTGCAGACCGGACAGAATAGATTTATTGCAAATATACATTTTGACCTTATTACAGATCTTGAACCAATGTGCTTCCTTCATACAGTATTGTATAATTATTTAAATAAGACTAAATCAAACAGTGTGGTGTTGGAAGAAAGACCACAGATCATCCACATAGCATATCCTAGAAAAAAAAATATAGACGCTCAAACCCATACAGTGATGATGATGATGTTAATCTTTTTCTCTTCTTCAGGTCCTCTGCAACTACAACCATATGGTTTTTCTGGTATTGGGCACATGATATGACCTGGAATGAGGCTTCATGAGGTCTTTCAGAAAACAAAAAGAGGCTAGTGACCAAAAGTATAAATCCAAAAAGACAAAGTGCACATATATATTAGAGATGTGCTTCGTTTTTTCCTGCCGGGTCGTTTTTTGACTCGGATACTTCGTGGTAAATTTCGGGTTTCCTCGTCTCGTTTTTCGAAAAAACGAAATGAGGAAACCCGAAACCGGGCCAAAAAACGAAACGGCAAAGGAATCTTTAAAAAAATCCACCCCAAGCATTTAAAATTCTTTTTTTACATATCTATCACTACCACCCCCCCCCATCCCGATCCCTCCCCAAGACTTACAAAGTAGATCCCTGGTGGTCCAGCGGGGTCCCGGGATCCATTTGCCCTCCTCCGTGCCCATGTTTCTGCAGCCGTGCTCTTTAAAATGGTGACGCGCAGCCTCTGAACACCATGTCACAGGGGCTACCGGCGCCATTGGTCAGCCCCTGTCACATGGCCATCGGCGCCATCTTGTGCTCCTGTCATGTGACTGGAGCTGACCAATGGCGCCGAAAGCCTCTGTGACATAATATGGGCAAAGGCTATCGGCGCCATTTTGATTACTGGCAGCCGACAACGAAATGGCTCCCGGACCCCCGCTGGACCCCCAGAGATTATTGGCAAGCCTTGGGGGGGTCAGAAGGGGGGCTCCTGACCCCCCCAAGGCTTGCCAATAATCTCTGGGGGTCCAGCGGAGGTCTGGGAGCCATTTCGTTGTCGGCTGCCAGTAATCAAAATGGCGCCGATAGCCTTTGCCCATATTATGTCACAGAGGCTTTCGGCGCCATTGGTCAGCTCCAGTCACATGACAGGAGCACAAGATGGCGCCGATGGCCATGTGACAGGGGCTGACCAATGGCGCCGGTAGCCCCTGTGACATGGTGTTCAGAGGCTGCGCGTCACCATTTTAAAGAGCATGGCTGCAGAAACATGAGCACGGAGGAGGGCAAATGGATCCCGGGACCCCGCTGGACCACCAGGGATCTACTTTGTAAGTCTTGGGGAGGGATCGGGATGGGGGGTGGTGGTGAACTATAGTTAAGGTAAATGTTTGGGGTGGTTTGGGGTGGGTTTTAATTAAAAAAAAAAATGTGTGCCCCTCCCCCAGGCAAACCCGAAAACCGAAATTTCCCCGAAAGTCGGGGAAAATTCTTTTCGGGTTTCGGGCCTCCGAAAAAAACCCGAAGTAGGAAATTTCGGGCAATTTCCTACTTCGGGCGAACCACGAAGCACATCTCTAATATATATGAAGATTATATAAAAACTGTTATGCATGCCATCCTCGGTAGACCCACGGCGCGGCCCCCCTCACCTTCTTTCACGGACTCCAGCTCCTGGTTCCTCCTCGACAGCGGTGGTGGGCCTCCGGCTCCGATCTCGGGCCGCCTCCGGTGCCTCTGGCTCTGCCAGGGTCCCAAGTGTTGCCAGTCAAGATGCCATTGCTCGTCGAGCCTCTCCGCATGGTCCGTGGAGGGATGCCGCCACACGCGCCGCGCCCCTTCCTGGGAGCGAGTGTGTGCATTGCTAATCCTATTGAAGGGCCCGTGGCGGGAACCTGGCTGCAGCCCCAGATGATGACGTCAGATTCTCCAGTGTATTTAAGCTCAGGCCTTGCTCCATGTCTTGCTCCCTGTCTATGTTTTGGACTGACTGCGGATATCGACTTTGCTTTGTTTGCTAATAGGGATGTGAATCGTGTCCTCGATCGTCTTAACGATCGATTTCGGCTGGGAGGGGGAGGGAATCGTATTGTTGCCGTTTGGGGGGGTAAAATATCGTGAAAAATCGTTAAAAATCGTTAAAAATCGAAAAAATCGAAAAATCGAAAAACCGGCACATTAAAACCCCCTAAAACCCACCCCCGACCCTTTAAATTAAATCCCCCACCCTCCCGAACCCCCCCCAAATAACTTAAATAACCTGCGGGTCGTTAAAAATCGAAAAATCGAAAAACCGGCACATTAAAACCCCCTAAAACCCACCCCCGACCCTTTAAATTAAATCCCCCACCCTCCCGAACCCCCCCCAAAAAACCTAAATAACCTGCGGGTCCAGCGGCGGTCCGGAACGGCAGCGGTCCGGAACGGGCTCCTGCTCCTGAATCTTGTCGTCTTCAGCCGGCGCCATTTTCCAAAATGGCGCCGAAAAATGGCGGCGGCCATAGACGAAAAAGATTGGACGGCAGGAGGTCCTTCCGGACCCCCGCTGGACTTTTGGCAAGTCTCGTGGGGGTCAGGAGGCCCCCCACAAGCTGGCCAAAAGTTCCTGGAGGTCCAGCGGGGGTCAGGGAGCGATTTCCCGCCGCGAATCGTTTTCGTACGGAAAATGGCGCCGGCAGGAGATCGACTGCAGGAGGTCGTTCAGCGAGGCGCCAACCCTCGCTGAACGACCTCCTGCAGTCGATCTCCTGCCGGCGCCATTTTCCGTACGAAAACGATTCGCGGCGGGAAATCGCTCCCTGACCCCCGCTGGACCTCCAGGAACTTTTGGCCAGCTTGTGGGGGGCCTCCTGACCCCCACGAGACTTGCCAAAAGTCCAGCGGGGGTCCGGAAGGACCTCCTGCCGTCCAATCTTTTTCGTCTATGGCCGCCGCCATTTTTCGGCGCCATTTTGGAAAATGGCGCCGGCTGAAGACGACAAGATTCAGGAGCAGGAGCCCGTTCCGGACCGCTGCCGTTCCGGACCGCCGCTGGACCCGCAGGTTATTTAAGTTATTGGGGGGGGGTTCGGGAGGGTGGGGGATTTAATTTAAAGGGTCAGGGGTGGGTTTTAGGGGGTTTTAGTGTGCCGGCTCACGATTCTAACGATTTATAACGATAAATCGTTAGAATCTGTATTGTATTGTGTTCCATAACGGTTTAAGACGATATTAAAATTATCGGACGATAATTTTAATCGTCCTAAAACGATTCACATCCCTATTTGCTAAGCTACAAACCCGGACCTCCGCTACGCCTGACTACTCTATTGCTTATCTCCAGACCCAGACCTCTGCTAAGCCTGACTATGTCAGACTTCTCTGTGATCAGACCATCACCTTGATTGACTACGCTATAGACTTCCTCGTATTCAGAATTCTACATTGCTTGTCACGACTTCCACTTGCTGCCGGCCCTGATCCAAGCCTGTCATTGACGCCTCTCCTAGCCTATTTCCTAGGTGTGGACTTATCAGGCTTTGGCCTATCTTTGCTCGATCACCTCCAGCTACTCTCTGTTCCATTGGCGCCCGAGTTCCAATACTGTATCCAGTCCAGGGTAGGACTACGCCACCTATCAACTGCTGTCTCTGGGCTGAACCAACTTCTCTTGCAAACCAACCTTGAAGCCCACCTAAGTCCTGCCAGCCCCGGCACCCTAAGGCTCAACCTGCGGGGAACGAGGACTGGTATAGGTGAAGCTCCAGCGGCTTCTACCTTCAGCCAACTCCAGCTGCCGATGGTGGGGACCCATAGATTCTCACCTATGGGTTGCATCAACCCCACCTTGGTCCAAGGGTCCACCTCCAATGCAAGAGGTTGCAATGGTCATGGACTCGGTGGAGTGGCGTGCCCTCCAGGCCATCCCAGGCCTGGCCTCCAAGGTACAAGAACAGCAGCAGTTTCTTGAGGCACTGGCCTCCTTCATGGATCATCTTCACGCCCGGCTCGATGCCCTTACCAATAATCTGGTTCTTCTTCCGGCTCCTCCTCATCCACAGCCACCTCCGATGCCTCGAGTCTTCTTGGCACTTCCAGCGCTCCCCACGCTTCAATGGTGACTCCAGACTCTGCAGAGGGTTTGTTAACCAATGTTATATGAAATTCACTCTGCAGCCCTCTGTCTTCCAGGACGAGTTGATGAAAGTCACCTTCATTCTATCACGTCTTGAAGGGAAGGCGCTGGCTTGTGCTTCTCCCCTGTGGGAACGTTCAGATTCCTTGTTGAAAGAATTGGCTCAGTTTGTGGCTGTATGCAGACGGACCTTCAATGATCCTGAGTGATATGCCATGGCAAGCACCAGCTTACTACACCTCCGTCAAAGTCAAAGAAGTCTTTTCGACTATACCATTGAGTTTTGGACTTTGGCTACTGAGCTCGCTTGGCAGTAAGACTGTCTCTGAGCTATCTACCTGGATGGACTCTCCACACAGCTGAAAGACGAGCTGGCTGCACGGGAGCTCCCTTCCTCTCTGGAGGACCTTATAGACTTGGCAGGCTGAATTGGCCATCGTCTCCAAGAGCGTCACCGGGAGAGTTGGATGCCCAAGAAGCCTTCGCAGGTTCATTCCCATTCACCACCTTTTACTAACCGTGCTCGCAGCAGTGATACTAGGGTGGTCAAGATAGAAGAGCCTATACAGTTGGGTCGTGGGCAGCTGACACTGGAAGAGCGCCTCCAGAAGAGGTAAACTGGTCTGTGTCTATTTTGCGGAGCACCTGGCCACCATTTACAGACTTGTCTTATCCATCTGGGAAACTTCTTGGCCCAAGTTCAGTAGGGTAATTGAACTTAAGTGCAACCTCTTCGGCGCCTCAGCTATCTGTACCAGTTACCCTGATCTTGGATTCCTGGTCCTTTCCGGTTCTTGCTCTGGTTGACTCTGGAGCAGGAGGTAATTTCATTCTCAAAGACCTTGTTCAGCTTTTGGGCATAAAAACCCGCTCGCTTGAAATGTCACTATCTATTGCTTCTATCTACGGAGAACCTTTACCCGGCCGAATTTCCTTGACTACGGAACCTGTCCAGTTACATACTGGAGCCTTACATACCAAGGAACTTGAGTTACTAGTGTTGGAGAAATCCATCCATCCCATAGTTCTTGGACTCCCTTGGCTACAGAAGCATTCTCCCCAATTCAACTGGGGTTCATTGAGACTGGTGGAGTGGGGTCCCGCCTGCCACCTGTCTCCAGAAAGTGATACTGCCACCTGTGGTCCCTCTGGCTACTACGTCCTCTGGCATACCTGCTCCATATGCAGTCTTTGAGGACGTGTTCTCTTCTGCCTCACCGAAGGTTTGATTGTCCAATCAACATTCTTCCAGGAACCACGCCTCCTCGAGGATGCACCTACCCTTTGTCTCTGCCCGAGACGAAGGCTATGATGGAATATATCCAGGAAAATTTCGCGAAAGGATTCATTTGCCCCATTTACAGCAGTGGAGCTCCAGTTGTAGAAAGCTGACAACAACCTCCAGGTAGTGGTGGCTACTTGGGACCACTTGGGCTCAGCAAAACAGTGACTCCAAATTCTCCTCCTCTGGCACCATTGCCTCAGCCTTCGCAGTGTGTTGTGCTCAGAGGCTTGGGTGCCTGAAGAAATACTGAATTTGAATGGGACAAGGTGTTAGGGACTCTGAGGTGTGAGTAACTCTACACTTCCTTTCCCTCAATGAAAATGTAACTTTCAGTGCTCTTCCACAATGATGCTGGCTTAGGATGTCATTTGACCCTCATGTTTTTTATTTCTAATACATGCCATGTTTCTCATTATCACAGGGAATGTATGTTTATTTATCTATTTGTACAGTTTTTCTATACCGTTGTATACCGTTGTATAGAAATGAGTTTCTATCACTACGTGTACATATTAACTAAGAAATAAAAACATAAAAATATAATCTTCTATATAAATAAAAATGTAAATGTTTGTTTGTTCAAAATCTTAAATCTCCGAATGTTCTTCACCGATTGCTTTGAAATTTTGACACAACGTTGCATTCGATTTCACGCGTGTTTTTATATACCTATATTAGATAGATGTCACACCTGTGACAGGTAAAAACATGATTTTTTGCAAAACAGCGCCATCTGTTGGACGTAAAAGCAACACACGCTATCTACAATATAAATGGGCACTGACCGACGGACCGCAAATGTGCATTAGAGAGCAGCTCTACCACGCATGTGTAGACCATAGAGCTCTGTGCTACGTGCTGGGTGTCACAGAGGGGAGGAGGAAAGGGCAGACGAGTCGCCGCTCCAAGAAAGGGCTCAGCCCGTTCATTTGCCGCTGGGGAAGTGGGGAGGGAGTAGGGACTGCCGGACAGTTACACACAGGAGGAGGAAAGGGTAGAAGAGTTGCCGAGCCAGTCCGTCCACTGCCGGGGAAGGGAGTTGGGACGGCCGGAGCAAAGCTAATGCAGAAACGTGTGCTTTCTCTTTTCTTTCTTTTCCATTTAACCAGACTGAGCCACAGCAACGCGTGGCCGGGTACAGCCACTGGGAAAGGGGGGAGGGAGTAGGGACTGCCGGACAGTTACACACAGGAGGAGGAAAGGGTAAAAGAGTCGCCGAGCCAGTCCATCCACCGCCGGGGAAAGGGGGGAGGGAGTAGGGACTGCCGGACAGTTACACACAGGAGGAGGAAAGGGTAAAAGAGTCGCCGAGCCAGTCCATCCACCGCCGGGGAAGGGGGGGAGGGAGTTGGGACAGCCAGAGCAGAGCTAATGCGCATTGTGAAATGAAACCAGACTGAGCCACGGCAACGAGCTCCAAGAAATGGCTCAGCCCGTTCCTCCGCCGCTGGGGAAGGGGGGAGGGAGTAGGGACTGCGGACAGTTACGCACAGGAGGAGGAAAGGGTAAAAGAGTCGCAGAGCCAGTCCATCTGTAACCCATAAGGGTTAAAATAAAAAAAAAGAAAAAGTTCTAAAAAGAGGTAAGGGGGAATAAAAAGGGCAAGTTTAGGTGTGTCTGAATGAAGGTTCTGTATGGCTGTGGCGGTCACAGGGTCACTGAGCTTGGGACGGCTGCTGTCAGCATTCCAAGTGTGACAGTGAAACAGTGAGTGGGTGGGCGGCCTTGAGAGAGGACGGTTGTGTATAAGAAGATACTCGCTCTCAAAGGCATTTTTGTGAGTTTTTTTTATGACAGTCTGAGAGTGTAAGGGGGTGAGTGTATGAATGAGAGTCTTAGTTAACTTAAAGAGCCCCACGGGAGTTTTGGCTCTAGCGTGTGTTGTGATAGGGACTCTTAAAAGAAAAGGAAAGGAAAAGAATTTTGTTGAAGTTTTGTTAGTTTTAAGCTGACAGTGGCTAGTTATTGTTACAAACCTCCTATCTGAACTGGTTGAACTTAACCCTGGCTGCTAGGAAGCCAGACCACTGTTAAGATGTTGTTACTGTCTGAATTTAAAAGGAATCATTTAGGAATCTAAGGATCCTATATTGATTTAAAAGGAATTTATTTAGCCCTAAGAAACTTTTGTAAGAAGTTTGTTGGTTTTGAACTGACAGTGGGCTAATTGATTTCCTCTCTGAAGCGGGTTGAGCTTAAACCTGGCTGCTAGGAAAGCAGGACCTCTGTTTAGTTGCTGTAACTGTCTGAAAGTAAAGGAATCATTTAGGAGGCTGAAGATCCTATTTTGATTTAAAAGGTATTTCTTAAGCTTTAAGAAATATTGTGAAAGCTGAGGCACAAATAAAAAAAAAATCACTATATTTATTTGCCTAAGTGCCTATAATTAAGCCTTTTCATTTTTACTTTCCAAAGAGGGTTAGTATCTGAATACTATGCTGATGCATAAAGAACCCTTTCATCTATTTGAATATATTTTTTAAGACTGTCTGGTTAAGGGTTTAGTTAGAGGGATTATAATTATTCATTTATTTGCATTAGTTAGATAGTGTTAAAAAAATAGAATAGATAGTTTCTTTTAATTAGTTTTTTTTAGATAGGGAGTAGGTGCCTGAGGAACCTGCAGCGGAGAAAACTGGACTCTTTGAAAAGAAGAAGAAGTGCAACCTGAAAGAAAGGGCCCCACCGGTCTTCAATTGGTGAGCTCACTAAACCAAAGACAATATAAAAAAAAAATTTTGTAGGAAAAGAAAAGGAAAAGGAGAATGGACTGAAAAGCATGTTAGAGGTTATGTGTAAAGACTGAGAAATTTATGAAAATGAAAAGGAAGGATACATAATTGAAAGGATAGAGGAAGCAAGTTTTGTTGTATTTATATTTTTCTGACTTATGTTGTTGAATCTGTTGTATTTGAGATATCTTCAGAAAGTTATGTAACAAACTAAAAGGTTTTTTTTTAATAAAGAAGTTATTAGCTCTAACAAAACTATCAGTTTGAGTCTAAGTGGTTTTTTTTTTTCCTATGAAATAATTCTTTATTCTTGTAAACCTTGTTGCCCACAGCTAACAACCACCCCTTACATTAAACGGCCAGTTTAGCGACTACTCTAGCGGGGACTTGGGGTGTGAGTTGTTTCCCAGGGGGCGGGGTTTACACGTCCACTGCCGGGGAAGGGGGCGAGGGAGTTGGGACGGCCGGAGCAGAGCTAATGCGCATTGTGAAATTAAACCAGACTGAGTCACGGCAACGCGTGGCCGGGTACAGCTAGTAATTCGAATAAAATTACATAAACCATCTTAATAAAAATAAATAAGACTAAAAGATAACTATGTTCATTACTAAAAGAATCAGTAAAAATAGTAAACAGTAATCAGTAAAAATAACACTCATAAAATAAAACTCAAATAACTCTCAACCAGTGTCTTAGGGTTGTGTGTAATTCCCTTTGAAAAATTGCCATGAATACAGATTGCCTGTAGATATCACCTGTTTTTTGTGGGGACAAAATATCTATGTAAAATGAAACATATTGGGTAGATTTTTAAAAAATACGTGCATGCGTCCATTTGCGAACGCTACCCAACACATACACATGGATGTGCAATTTTATAACATGCGCGCACATGTTATAAAATCCAGGCCAGTGAATGCAAGGGGGGTAGATTTCCCAATTTTATGTGCGGCGACGAGATCGGGCCTCCACCAGTTCCCTCCCTCTTCCCTTCTCCTCACCGATCCCTTTGAAGGCCCTACCTTTTGTAGATTTCTTTATTTCGGAACTTACGCCAGCTCCTGTGCTGGTGTAATTTGCACACACTGGCAGGCTGCCAGTATGCGATCCCCCGGCACAGCAGCAAACGGCCACTGTACCGGCAGCCTCCAGGTCTGTCCCACCCTGCCCCCAGGACCGCCCCTCCCTGCCTCGGGACTGCCCCTTGATAGAGGCCTGGCTCTTGTGTGTATAACAGGGGTTACGTATGCGGCCTGGCCTCTTCTAAACTACGTGCAGCTCATTCAAGGCCCAACCGCATGCATAATCCCCATTTTTTACGTGCAGGTTTTTTTTTAAATCAGGCCTTAAAAATTTAAAAATACAATTTAATTGGTTTTTTTTCCACATTGTTTTTTCTGAGGGCAAAACACCCTAATATAAAGAACAAACAAAACAGTATAGGAGAACCAAGCTGGAATTATAAAGGGGTAGAACAAAATGGAGAACCAGAAAACAGGTGGAGCAGGAGGTAAAATTTGTATTTTTTTCACATTTTTTTCTGGGGACAAAACACTTCAGTATAAGCCACAAACAAACAGAGTGGGAGAGTTAGGCTGGGACTGTTAAGGGAACAACAAAATGAAGAACCATAAAAGAGATGGAGTGGAGTATTCTTTTTTCACATTTTTTTGGAAGACAAAACACCTCAATATAACTAACAAACAAACAAATAGTGGGAGAAGTAGGCCAAAATCCAAACAGTATACAACATGGAGGCACCAAAACACCCATTTTTATATATAACAGCATAGCAGTAGGCAGAGCGGTAGCAGTAAGACTCCTAATGTTGAGTAAGGGGCATGACCAATAGGTAGAGCGATAGCAGTAAATCCCTAAAGTGCTACATCTGGGGCACGGCAGGAAGGCATGTGGCAATAAGATCCCTAAGTAGGCAGAGCAGAAGCAGTAAGACTCCCCCTCTCTGTAGCATGGCAGGCAGGCTAGTGGGAGCAAGGCCTTCAAGTTGCTTTCAGTCATCTTGCCACTCACATAAATATTTTGGAAATGTAAGAAAAGGTAGATTGATTTTCAAAAAAGACCAGCTTTTCCATCATCTCCGATGTCAGCTTTGAGCAATGAAGGCTTCAATCTCCACTGCCATTGAGAAGACATGTTCACTGGGCACGCTGGTTGATGAGCAGAAAGATAGTGCTGAGAGTCAAACATCATACAACACAGAGGTACCAAAACTCTCATTCTCATACATAATAGGCATGGCAAATAGGCAGAGCAGAGGCAGAAAATACCCTAAAGGTGGTACATCAGAGGCATGGCAGGCAGACAGATCAGTGGCAGCAAGATACCAAACTTGGCATATCTGGGGCATGGTGGGTGGGAATGTGTGAGCAAGGTCTTCAAGGTGCTTTCAATCATTTTGCCACTCACATAGAAATTCTGGAAACCTAAGCAAAGGCAGATTGATTTTCAAAAAGATTAGCTTTCCTATAAAATCTGGCACCAGTCTTGGACAATGAAGGCCTACGATGTTTCCTGCCAATAAGAAAACATGTTCACTGGGCATGCTGGATGGTAGGGATGTGCACAGATTTTTTTTTGTGTTGTTTTTGTTTTGTGTTGTTATTTGTTTAATTTTGTTTTTTAAATGGTTTGGAGGTGTTTATTTCATGTTTCCCTAATTTTGGACTTAGTGAGCACTAACTCAAAATACTAATTTTACAAAATTTTGTCATTTATTTTTCATTTCGGGGTGTTCCTGAAACAAGATGAAATAGACAATTTCATTGCCATTGTCTATTTCATTTAAAACAAATGCCCGTCTGTACTGGATGGTGGGTATGAAAGATAGTGCTGAGCCACCTTGGCTAGGTCTAGCCAGTGCATCTATGTCCATGTCCTTGATGGGCTATATGAGATAGCTTGGCACAGAAATTTGTGCTGGGTTTCCTCTATGTGATGAGCTGAGTCTCTCTTGCCAGCTGCTTTATCTATTGCCTGTAACAAGGGAGATTGTTCTTTGCAAGCAACGTGGCTTTGACATATTGACAAGAGAGATGAAGTGCTACCTGAGAGAGTGCTGCTTCTGCTTGCAGTATTTTCTGAGGTGGCTACTGTTTCCTGTGCCACATCCCTACTCTGCCTCTGATGCTTCTCTTGACACACCCAGCAACTCCTTAAAAAATGTGAGACACTGCGACTGAAGGGTAAGTCTCTCTTTCACCCATAGATCAAAAGGTGTAGCAAGAATGCATGTATTGTTTTTTTGTGAGAGGTTTCAGTCTTTATTGCAAATGCTGCTACAGGGAGTCTAGAAACAGCAATGCCGCTGCCTCTATTTCCTCTTGCTCATGGAGTCCTTCTAACTTTTCATCCAGAATATTTACTAAAGTGATGACCCTACCCAAGTTGGCACTTCTTGGACTCAGATCCTCACTGTCATCCTTGAAGGCCTTCCACATTTCTACCAGCTGTTTTATCATTACCCAGTTATCATTACCCAGTTATCATATCCTGGGTCCATCCACACGTATCTCTGTTGACAGATGATACTGGGGTGTCATCTGTAGCATCATAAAGGTGGAAATTCAGCAGGTGGCAACATCATGAATTAGGCATGCTGAGTTCTTCCTGCTTCTCATTAAGAAGCTATTTCACCTTCACGCTTCTATGGAAATACCCTGCTTTTTTCTGTACCCCTCTATCATTTCCTGCAGGGTATCCTTCACTGCAGGGAATCCTTCACTGCCAGGTGAGTATACAAAGCAATGGATACCCTGAAAGTTTCCATTTTCTATTGCCTTTACCATATTTGAGTCATTGTCTGTCACAAGAAACCTGCACATAAACTCCTGTCTGTCTAGTCTAGCTTCTAACCCTTCAAAATCTCTCTTATCATTAACAGAACACTGCACAAGGTATGGGGTCTATTCATCAATTGAGTGCAGCAAAGCCCACATGCACTTTGATCTTCCAGCCAAGCTAGAGCTGCTGACTGCCCTTGTTCAGTCAAGTCCCACCAGCGTGCTGTCAGACAGAGGTAAGCATATATAGTGTTTGTGTTGGTCCAGATATTAGGGGTGTGCATTCATTTTGAACGCATATGTAAAACGCAACTTATATTTTTAAAAGAGAAAAAAAAGGTTTGAGGAGAAATGCATTGCGAGTTCCAACGTATTCAACATATTTCTGTTGAATACGTTGAACCTAAATAAACACTTAAACCCCCCACCCTCCTGACCCCCCCAAGACTTACCAAAACTCTCTGGTGGTCCAGCGGGGAGTCAGGAAGCCATCCCTGCATTCCTTTGCGATTTCCTCTCGGCGCCGATAGCCTGTGTCACAGGGGCTGCCTGTGCCATTGGTCAGCCCCTGTCACATGGTCACTGCGCCATCTTGTGCTTCTACCACGTGACAGGTAGGTCATGTGGCAGGAGTGACCCCCCCAAGCTGGCCAAAAGTTCCGGTTGGGTCCAGCGGGGGTCCCGGAGCGACCTCCTGCCACATGACCTACCTGTCACGTGATAGGAACACAAGATGGCGCCGGTGACCATGTGACAGGGGCTGACCAATAGCACGGGCAGCCCCTGTGACACAGGCTATCGGTGCCGTGAGGAAATTGCAAAGGAGTGCAGGGATGGCTTCCTGACTCCCCGCTGGACCACCAGGGAGTTTTGGTAAGTCTTGGGGGGGGATTAAGGAGGGTGGGGGGGTTTAAATTTTTATTTAGGGAACCAGGAAAAGTATGAACAGATCCTCAACTTATGGAATTCTCCATAAGTCCATATTGGACGAAATTGACACCCCACGAAAACTTATCAACGATTCAACGAAACTTTTTGTCTGCACATCCCTACCAGATATTGCTGGTGAAATGCACTCTATTTCCCTTTGCTTTAGCCAGCACTGCCTCCCTGCGACTACAGCACTGGTTGTACAGACTGTGCACGAACTTCCTACTAAATGTAGTTCTGGATGACACTTTGTAATTAGGGGTTAACACATGCAGAAGATGCTTAAAACTCACATTCTCTAGTACCTGTAGTCATAAAGGACAATCATTTCCATGATGCGCCTTGTTACAACTTTTGATGTTGCCTGCCTCTTGCCTAGGACAGTGAAATGGAACACCCCCCACCCCCACACACATTTCCTCCATAGTGAGTTTCCACATTGGAAGCATGAAAAGGTGCTGCTGGCTTGTAAGCTGAGTGCTTGGAGAAAAAGTCTCCTCCTTTTCAACCCTTTTCCTCTGGCTTTGGCTTGAAATGGCAAAAGAGGTCTCCAAGTTAGTACTGCCACCTTTTCCTGATGCTAGTGCTAGTAGGTGCTGCTTCTCCAGGTGATGCTATATACCAGCATTTGTAAGTTTTCCCATTTATTCCTCTCAACTGATATCCTTTGCACAGTGAATACACTGGGCAAACACAGGTCCATCCTTTGCCCAGTGAATACACCGAACAAAAGGTCCTCTCTCATTTTTAAGTGCTCCAGATCAGGGATTTTGTTGTAAACCTGCCCGCGAGGAGCGCAGGCAGGTCCCCTACCTCCTGCGGCCAGTCGGGCTGCCGACGCTTTTTCTTCATGGCAAGCCTGCAGCTGCCTCTGGGCTCCTCCACGGATGTCCTCTGCCCTGCTCGGCAGGGCTGATGAGCTGGGAGCCTTCCCATGCGGCCGATGCCACTTCGGCTTCCCGACACTCCTCCTGGGGTCCTCAGACAGTAGGGAGCCGCCCTCACTGCTACCGAGGTCTTCGACCAGCAGGGAGGCTGTCCCTGCCAGTGCCTGCAGTCAGCATGCATCTTCTCTCCATCTGCTTCGCGGCAGTGTGCCACTGCGAGGCCCTGTTCCTCTGTAAGACTGGGCACCACTGTCCAAGGTGCTTCCTGCTTCCTGCTCTAGGTGCCTGCACGTGCTTCTTCACTACATTTAAAGGGCCCACGGCCGGATATGCCCTGGGCTCCACCTGATGACAACTTCCTGCTTCAGCCCTATTTAAGGGCCTCTCTTCAGTCACTCCTGGCCTTCAGATCGAGTTCCACAATCGTCTGTGTCTTCTCTCTGGTCCAGGTCTTCCGTGGTCTTCTCCTGTGTTGACGGCTTCATCTGCACGTTCCTGATGTTCTTCGTTCATGCCTCTAGTTGTCTTCATGTTCCTGATGCTCTTCGTCCATGTCTCCAGATGTCTTCAGGTTCCTGATGTCCTTCGTCTGTGTCTCCAGATATCTTCATGTTCCTGATGTTCTTCCTTCATATCTCCTGATGTTTGATGTCCTTCCTGACGCCTTTGCCTTTACCTCTGCCTCCATGTCTTGGTTCTTTGATGTCTACTTTCCTGGCATGCCGTTGTCGTGGTCTGCGACCAGCCCACGGACGGGCTGTGTAGGGCGCCTCACGGTACAAAGGCCATCTTCATCTCTGCAGTGCTAGCCTCTGGAAGACTTATGCTTCAGTCCTAAGTCTTGAATCCTGAGTTGTCTTTGAATCCTAGAGAATCTTGAATCCTGTGCTTGAATCTTGTATCGGTCTTTGGAGCTCCTTGCATTTGCGTCCGTCCATGTCAAAGACTGTTTGAACCTGCTCCGCTCCAGCATGGTCCGCGATCAGTCCAGCAGGTGGACTGTGTAGGGCGCGCCCCAGTGCAGGCCTCTTCAGTATCCTCGCCATGTTCCAGTATCAAGTTCCAGTATCGCTCCTAGAGTCAGCTTCGAGTCCAGCATGGTCCGCGACCAGTCCCGCGGGTGGACTGTGTAGGGTGAGCTGTGTCACAGTATCGACCCAGCACTTTGATCCTATGCCTTGATTCTTCGTCTACAGTGTCCTCGCCTGAGTCTTCATCTACAATGTCCTCACCTGAGTCTTCGTCCAAAGTCTTCCATGTTCCAAGGTCTCCATCTGCCCTCGTATTCTGTCCGGCCTGCTGCCTTTTGCCGTTACCCAGCGGCAGGTCCGAAAGGGCTTGGAATGGTCGGAGGACTGTTCATTGATCAACATTGCGTTGTTGGTCATCCTGGGGTGTGCAGGTCCAGTAGAGGGTCAGACCTCTCCATCTCCTTGTCTTCGCTTCAGCCTTGTCCTGCTCCTCATCACCCATGCTCACACCAGCTCACCTTCTGTGGTGTGTCTTGGGGCTCCTCCCTGAGTCATGCCATGGACCAAGGGCTCACAACACCCGTTTCAGAAATGACTGTGCCTCCGCGCTCATAACAGTAGCTGAAGGCCCCCAAGCCCTCTGTTCATAACAGCAGCCGAAGGCCATGCTCTTAATAGACTTAGTTTTTGGGTACTTGCCAGGTTCTAATAGACTTAGTTTTTGGGTACTTTTGGGTACTTGCCAGGTTCTTATGGCCTGGATTGGCCACTGTTGGAAACAGGATGCTGGGCTTGATGGACCCTTGGTCTGACCCAGTATGGCATTTTCTTATGTTCTTAATATCTCCCACTTCTAGCAGGACTGCCTTTTTTATTGCTGCCCCTGCAAAGGTTGCCAACTGTGCCAACATTGCCTCATCTCCCTTAAGTTAGCTCACTGTCTGCTGTAAATGTGGAAACTACAATAATGTTTTATTTATTGATACCATAACTGTACCCTCACTCTCAATATCACTATTGTATAGGGATGTGCAGCAGGGACGGATTCGTCCCATTTGGCATTCCTATTTGTGGGGAGCCAAATCCGTTGCATCCATTCTCAGAGGACCCCAATCCATTCATTAGTTACGTATGTATTCGTTTCCCCAAAAATACCCCATCCCAACCCTTTAAATTTAATTAACTACAACCCCCACCCTCCTGACCCCCCCAAGACTTACCAAAAGTCCCTGGTGGTCCAGGGGGGGGTCCTGGCATGATCTCCTGCACTCAGGTTGTTGGCTGCTAGTATTCAAAATGGCACCGATAGCCTTTGCCCTCACTATGTCACAGGGGCTACCGGTGCCATTGGTCGGCCCCTGTCACACGGTAGGAGTACAAGATGGCGCCGGCCATCCATTGCTCCTACCATGTGACAGGGGCTGACCAATGGCACCAGTAGCCACTGTGACATAGTAAGGGCAAAGGCTATTGGTGCCATTTTGAATACCGGCAGCCGACAGCCCGAGAGTAGGAGATCACACCAGGACCCCCGATGGACCCCCAGAGACATTTGGTAAGTCTTGGGGGGCTCAGGAGGGTGGGGGGGGGGTTATTTGTTAGATACATTGTATTCGTGGGGGTTCTCCATACGTTTCGTGACCCCACGAATACAACGAATAGGGACATATACGTTGCAGATTGCCAATACATCGAAAACGAATGCACACCCCTACTATTTTATGTGTAGAAAATTCTGTCACATACTCAGACACAAACAGTACAGTCTATATGTGCTGTGCACAGTACCATGCTTATAGATTCAACACACAAAAAAATCTGTTAAACACCTATAAAAAAGACTGGTAGCCAGGTAACACTCTTCTCTTCAGTCTCTGAGCTTACACTGTTCACCTCACTGGTGTCCCACCCTGAAGCTCTCCAAATGAAGAGAAAAATATACAGTAATTCATCAGCAATTGCTACTTGTTGTCTTTCTCTGGTATGGTAGAGTGAGTAAGACCAATGCAGCACAGAGAAGACTAGAAGCAGCCCTTTACCAGTGCCAAAAGTCCAAAAAGTTGTTTTCAATTCCACCAGAGCTTTCTCCTAGCACATTCTTCTCTGACCAGAGCTAAAGAGAAAATACAGACTGCTTCTTGTACATGCTCAAACTTTACGGTGGGTATGGGTCAGCATCAATTGATCCAGATAGCATAAATAGGCAAATTTAGAAAAATGCTTCACTGTGATTTGTATGTTGTTTCCTTGCAATGAGCCCTGCTTCAGCTCTAACAATGTTGGGAGATCATACAGGGAATGCTGGTTGACATAATTAACAGTTTTTTTTTCTCAACAATACACAGCCATAAAAATCAAGGGGCCACAGAAATGAATGGGAAACATAAACAAATGGGATTAATAATATTTTTTTCATTTGTGGGATCCATCAATTTGTTTTGTGGACCTACAAATGAAATGAAGATGATCTTATTTGTTCTGTTTTACTCAATCATTTCAAAAAAATGCACATCCCTATTTACCTGGGTAAATGTCTTTGAAATGTGTTCTCTCTGTGAGATAAATGCTTAGTACATCTGGCTCTTAGTATGTCTCTTTTTAAATCTTATATAAGTGATTTTCTTTCATAGAATGTTATACAAAAATGTAGTTGTTTGCTTTTGTTTATTATGCTTGCTAACTAGTCGAGAGGATATCAATTTTATTATCATTCAGTTTTGCCTGCACTCTTTCTATCAAATAATGAACATATTTGGCATATTTGTGGTCACGCTGTCTTGGATTATTTGAAATATGTGAAATGAATAACTTGAATGAAGCAAGGCAGTTTTCCATCTAACAGCCTGATTCACTAAGGCTTTCCTGCTATCCTGTGTCTGTGGGAAAACAGCTTAATGATTCAGGCCCTAGGTGGGTTATATCATCTTGGCTTCTTAAAGATTAAGGGTCACCACTTGCTAGATTTATTTTCCAAAGAATACATTTTATTTCATTTATATGTTATGTCTGCTAGAAATGCTGTATATCTCTGCAGAGTTCTCAACCTGTCTACCACAAGTATATTTGTTTTGTATTCAACCCATTGATTTGGGGGATGGAGGGAGATACTCTTGTGAGAAGACATTTTCAATGAGACGTAGCTGGAACAATTTAGAACTGCAGTTTGTTAGCTTGCTTGAGACAGAGATTTGTATTCAGACCTGATCTCACCAGGTCTCAGCTGTAAGCCTCATCTTGTCTCCCAGCTTCTTTGTCTCCAAGTTATAGGGTCAGACTGCCAAGTTCAAGTAAGGTCCCAATCTTCCTTTGTTCATAGGCCTACTTACTGGGTGCTTTCTTTTGGGGGGAAACTAGAGATACAATTATTAAGAGTTCTTTTTTTTGTGAGCATGTTCAATGAAGGTATGAATGAATGAATGAATGAATGAATGTGCTAAGAACTAGAAAGTGAGAAGCCTGCTATAACTTCAGTTTCTACAGTTAATTAGATTTCAATGACTTCAGAAGAACAGCTGTAGTTTAAAAAGGTCAGGCTAAAAAATGGGCTATTCAGTATCTATTTTTTTTTTTGTGACTATATAAACCACATGAAATTATGAAATAGGTTTTGGAAATATCGAGTTTTAGATGGCTAAAGCTGTGGGGTGGAGAAGCAAGTTGCCTAATCAAAGAATGTAATTAGAAATGTTTTCTGCACTGTGTTATGTCTGGAAAACAGAAAGAAGTGCTGAATAGGAAAGGAAGATTTCTATTAAGCCTGAACATGATTCAACATGCAAACTTCAGTCTGGATCGTATGCCAAATTACATAGTTTATCAAATTAGGAATGAGTAGCTGTGGATTCAAGAAAATGGCTTCAGCTTCTTTGCAAAATAGCTTTTCATGAATTAGGCATCCAAGATGGCTGCTACCAGTTACATAATAGCTAATTCAGCTGACATAATTTACAGATTTCCCCAGTGTGGCAGCCTGAGACAGTAGGCTATATCTCTATATTCTTCTGTAGTATAAATATGCAATCTGGATTGCAACATTTCTTTAATTTGAGTTATATTAGTTTTGTTATAGGATCCAAATATTTACCCATCACATTTTTTCTCTTCTTTCCTAATGCAAAATTCATTCTTTGATATCAGAGGGCCCTGTCACTTTGCATGGCTACAAATTAAATGCATTAATCCATATCTAATCCATAATCTGTTACATATTTCTGAAGCCTTGAATTTTTTATTGTCAGGGTACTTTGTCAGGATACCTGTTTTACAGCTTTAGAATGACTGTCATATGTGTTAAATGGTATTGCCTATGTTCAACATTCTATGAAAACTACTACTGAGCCCCTCTAAATCTCTAATATACTCAGATGCATAATTTATTTATTTTAAATATTTATATTACTCCTATAGTACACAAGCCGTGCTAGGTTACAGCAGAAACATAAAACAATAACATAAAATTATAGCAGAAACATAAAACAATAACATAAAATAAATAAGTTAGTAAACTTCACAAGAAAAAAATAAGAATATTGTCCTTGTACTGATGATTAGGGAGACTGCACCTTGATGACAGATGGGAAAGTATATCTGCCACTACATTTTGTCGAATTGGTTTATAACAGATCTCAAATGTCAGTTCAGCCAACTGTCTGATTCACCTCTGTTCTGATGAACAGACTCCACCCACAGGGAGGAGAGCTGACTCCTCCCTGTGGGTGGAGTCAGCTCTCTCCATGACCCAAGGGCCCACTAACCAGGTTCAAGTATAACAGATTTCTAACTCCATGGACCCGGCTCAGCTTTCAGCCTTACAGGCCATCCCTGGTCTGGTCCAATGCATTTCGGAGCAACAGAGGACTTTGGAGACGTTGACTACTGCCTTTAATCAGCTGAACACGAGACTGAATACTTCTCCTACTTCTGACCAGAATGCATCACACCCGCTGGTTACCGGGCGTACTACAGTTACTTTGCCTGCCCCTACTCATTTCTCAGGAGACCCCCTGTTGTGTAAAGGCTTTCTAAATCAGTGCTGTATGCACTTCTCCTTACAACTGCTGTACTTCCCTACTGCGGTTACCAAGATGACATATATCTTGTCCTTAGATGGAAAAGTCCTGGCCTGGGCTTCATAATTATGGGAATGCAATGTTACAGTCCTGAATGACCTGCCTGGCTTTTTGACTCTCTTCAAATCTGAATTTGATGACCCCGCACGCCAGTCTATAGCTGGTTCAGCACTCTTACACCTCCAACAAGGGACTAAGCCACTCCTGGACTACGTAATCAAATTCAAAACCCTGTCTTCTGAACTTCTATGGTATTTGGGTTGTTTTTGAGCTATTTTCTTAGAAGGCCTCAACTCCCGGATAAAGGATGAACTTGCCTCACGTGAGTTGCCTGACACTCTAAATTCTCTTACTGACCTCTCTGGATGGATTGACCGACATATATGAGAGCGATCTGCTGAGGTAAAACCCCTCAAAAGACACTCCTCCGGAGGTAATCGCTCTTGCTCCTTGCCTTCAGCTCCGGTCCAGACACTACCCAATACTGAAGAAGAAGACGAACCCATGCAATTAAGCCGTAGCCACTTAACCGCCGAAGAGAGGCGCGTTTGCAAGAAGATGGGTCTCTACATGTTTTGCGGGAGAACCAGCCATACAGTCCAAACCTGTCCCATCTGTCTGGGAAACATGCAGACCTAGGATCCGCCAGAGGACTCTTCCTAGGTCTGACTGCACCATCTCCTCCACTGACTCTCCCAGTCTCCATCATCTCTGGGCCTCTCAAATTCGCCACACAAGCACTAGTAGATTCTGGTGCAGGTGGGAATTTTATTCTGAAAAGATTGGTAGAACACCTATGAATTCCTACTGAACCAGTACCCACACCGCTGCTTCTCTCTTCCATACATGGCGAGCCATTGCCAGGAGACATCTCGCTCATCACAACCTATTTGCCTTTGCACTGGGTCCCTTCATACTGAGACAATCACGTTTCTGATCTTTGAGAAAGCTATCCACCCCATAGTGCTTGGCATCCTATGGTTACAACCTTGTCCGCATTCATCAAGGGGATGAGTGGAAAACGGCCTTTAATACTCACAATGGCCACTTTGAGTATTTAGTGATGCCATTTGGCCTGTGCAATGCCCCAGCCGTATTTCAAAATATGATGAACGACATCCAGCAAGACTTGTTATATCAGTGTGTGGTCGTATACTTGGACGACATCCTCATCTTTTCCAGTGATGTCCAGAACCACCAAGCTGATGTCATCAAAGTCTTGCAGAGGTTGCAGGATAATAGTCTGTATGCCAAGCTCGAGAAGTGTGCTTTCCACCTGGAGTCTGTTCCCTTCTTAGGGTACATTGTGTCTAACAAAGGCTTCCAAATGGATCCCCAGAAGACAAAAAGCATACAAGACTGGCCTCAACCTACTGGTATTAAAGCTCTCCGTCGCTTCCTGGGCTTCACTAATTATTATCGCACATTCATAAAGAATTACTCGACCTTGATAGCGCCACTTACTGCAATGACTAAAAAAGGAGCCAACCCTTCCGGATGCCGTCACTGCTTTCCAAGCCCTTAAGGAGGCATTCCTCAAGAAACCTTGTTTATGTCATCCTGACCCTCATCGTCCATTCATCGTCGAGGTCGACACCTCTGATGTTGGCGTAGGGGCCGTGCTCAGTCAGCACAGTGATACGCATACTCTTCATCCCTGCTCATTTTTCTCCAGATGCTTTTCTCCAGCCGAGAGAAATTATGACATCGGTGACAAAGAGTTGCTCGCTATCAAGCTTGTGTTTGAGGAATGGTGCTCCTGGCTAGAAAGTGCACAACACCAGATAACAGTGTTCACTGATCACAAGAACCTGGAATATCTATGTCATGCAAGAGACTCAACCATCGCCAAGCCCGAAGGTCATTATTCTTCAACCGATTTGATTTCTTGCTCAAATACCGTCCTGCTGATAAAAATGTCCAGTCAGACACCCTCTCATGCTCCTTTACACCTGAAGATTTTCCTGACGCACCCCGTCACATCATCAATCCAGAGAAGATAGTTCTAGCTGCGCCTGCTACCCAGCTGGTAAAACAGTGGTCCCTCAGACACTAAGGAAAAAACTTCTGAACTGTGCTCATGACTCGCGGTTAGCTGGCCATCCTGGACAGACCCGTATGCTTGCCACCTTACAACGCTTCTATTGGTGGCCATCTATGAAAAAAGACGTCCAAGCGTATGTTGAATCCTGCGCTATCTGTGCCAGACAAAAGCCTCCTGCCGGTTGCCCCTGGGGTTCCCTACAGCCGTTACCTGTTCCGGATGAACCATGGACACACATCACAACCGATTTCAATGCTGATTTACCACCTTCATGTGGGAACAATACTGTATGGGTTACTGTGGACTGCTTCTCAAAAATGGCGTACTTCGTGGCATTACCCGGACTACCATCTGCCCCAGAACTTGCCTAGCTGTTCATACGGCATATATTCCACCTGCACAGCATGCCTAAACACATTGGGGTAGATTTTAAAAAGCATTTACTCGAGCAAAACTGGTTTTTGCTCGAGTAAATACACTTTACTCAAGTAAGTGGGCTTTTCAAAATTGCTACAATATATGCCATTGAATTGTCCATAGGATTTACTCAAGTAAGTGCACTTTACTCGAGTAAATAGCTTTTGAAAATTGCTACGATAGTATGTCACATTTACATGCATAACTCCTTTGAAAATGACCCCCATTGTTTCTGACAGAGGTGTTCAATTCACCGCCAAGTTCTGGTAATCTGCAACATATAGGGCCGTATTCATTGTAATTGTGGGGAAGCGAAACGTATCGCGATTCCCCACGAATACAACGAATCTTCGCCAACTTATTCAGCTACCTAAAGGAGTGAATTTAAACAAACCCCCCACCCTCCTGATCCCCCCAAGACTTAACAAAACTCCCTGGTGGTCCAGCAGGGGGTCCAGGAGCCATCTCCTGCACTCATACCCTCGGCTGCCGATATTCCAAATGGCGCCGATAGCCTTTGACCTTACTATGTCACAGGGGCTGTCGGTGCCATTGGTCAGCCCCTGTAACATGGTAGGAGCAATGGATGGCCAGTACCATCTTGTGCTCCTACCATGTGACAGGGGCCGATGAATGGCACCGATAGATGTTCCATTCCCTCTTTCCAGATTAACCCACCGTGCGTCCTCCTTTCCTCATGAGCCCAGCAGTGTAGTTACTATTGCTCTTTATATATAATGGGGTAGATTTTCAGAGCCCTGCTCGCCTAAATCCGCCCAAAACCGGGCGGATTTAGGCGAGCAGGGCCCTGCGCGCCGGGAAGCCTATTTTACATAGGCCTCCCGGCGCGCGCAGAGCCCCGGGACTCGCGTAAGTCCCGGGGTTCTCGGAGGGGGGCGTGTCGGGGGCGTGTCGGGGGCGGGCCCGGTCGTCGCGGCGTTCCGGGGGCGTGTCGGCAGCGTTTTGGGGGCGGGTACGGGGCGTGGCCGCGCCCTCCGTACCCGCCCCCAGGTCGCGGCCCGGCGCGCAGCAGGCCCGCTGGCGCGCGGGGATTTACGTCTCCCTCCGGGAGGCGTAAATCCCCCGACAAAGGTAAGGGGGGGGTCTAGACAGGGCCGGGCGGGTGGGTTAGGTAGGGGAAGGGAGGGGAAGGTGAGGGGAGGGCAAAGGAAAGTTCCCTCCAAGGCCGCTCCGATTTCGGAGCGGCCTTGGAGGGAACGGGGGGAGGCAGCGCGGCTCGGCGCGCGCAGGCTATACAAAATCGATAGCCTTGCGCGCGCCGATCCAGGATTTTAGTGGATACGCGCGGCTCCGCGCGTATCTACTAAAATCCAGCGTACTTTTGCTTGAGTCTGATGCGCAAGCAAAAGTAGGCTGATCGCGCTTCTTTTAAAATCTACCCCAATATTTATATATAATATTGCTCTTTATATATGACGGCTACTACCTGAAGATAATGCCCTTATTCAATAAACATACACATGGTTAATGCGACTCCAACATTGCTCTAAGACTCCAACATTGCTCTAAGCTTCAACGGCAAAAGGAAATGTGGAAAAAAGGATTTGCATTCACAAAAAAGCAGGGAGTAGCTTGCTTGTTATGGCGGTTACTACCCCAAACCAAATAAGCCTGATACTTCACTTTCAATGCATATCCAGCATAGCTCTCTGCTTCAACGGCAGGGGAGAAAGACTGATACTTCACGCATATCCAGCATAGCTCTCTGCTTCAACGGCAGGGGAGAAAGTCTGATATTTCACTTTCAATGCATATCCAGCATAACTCTCTGCTTCAACAGCAGGGGGAATGAAGAACAACCAACAAGGACCGAATTACATAGTCTGGGTAAACAGATAAGCAAGGGTGTAGCTTGCTTATTGAGGTGGTTACTACCCCTAACTAATTAAGCTAGATATTTCACTTAGATGCAGCTCCATCACTGCTCTCTACATTAATGGTGGGGGTGGAAGGGAAATAGAACCAAAAGGTTACTAAGAGCCAAGAGAAACAGACAAGTATGAGAAAAAAAAAAGTGTGAAACTTGCTGGGCAGACTGGATGGGCCATTTGGTCTTCTTCTGCCGTCATTTCTATGTTTCTATGTTTCTATAATGCCACATCTTCTCCCTTCTTTCCTACCTGGCTCTTCCTGAATAGTTTGTAGGTAGGTATAGCTATATCCCAGTCATGGTTTTCCATATACCAGGTCTCTGTGATAGCCACTATATATAAATAAGATTCTTCTATGACTGAGTCTTGATCCAGAACTTTATTTTCCATATTATGGGCATTAGTGTACATAGCTTTCCAAATATTGCCCTTTTTCCCCCATATTTCCCTTTTTTATATATATATTTAATGTTTTACTTACCTTAGGGATTTGTTCACCCATCCCCAATCAGCCCTCCTCAGTGGGTTTGCCAATCTGTGTTGAAAGATCCTGTGCCCCTTCTTAGATAAGTGGATTCCATCTCTGCTCAGCAATCCTTGAAATATCATCCTATGATCCAAGAAGCCAAAACACTTATGTCAATACCATCTACACAGCTATTCATTTATCTTCAGAATGCGAGCTTCTCTGCCTGGGCTTTTATCCTTAACTGGAAGGACTGAGGAGAATACCACCTGTGCACCTATCTGCTTTATCCTCTCTCCCAGATCCATGAAGTCACTTTTGATATGATCTATACCTAACAGTATCATTCATGCCAACATGGATGACTAGCATCGGATATTCATCTGTAGGCTTGAGGATTTTCAGCAAGCTTCAATTTCCACTCTTCTTGAGTTCTCCATTTTAGATGCCTTGATAAGCATTTCAGTGATGTAGCCTCCTTCTCCTGGGTGCGTCTCAGTCTTGCCACCTCCTCTTTGTATTCTGCCACCTATTTGATGAGGGAGTCAATCTGCAGGCATCTTTCAAACTGAACCGGCTCCTCACTGTGGATCAGGACATCTTTCTGGTCAGTGGTTGAACTGGTACAAACAGCAACCGCACTGGTGATATGATGTTCCCCAGCCAACCTTGAGTTTCTAGTAGCTTTTGGTACCTGTTGAAAGGAATGAGAAAGACATGCCAAAATCTCTCCCTTTGAAGTAAAATTAGCTAATCTATGGAATCTAACTTACACCTCTACATTCAGGGGCCCTGCTTGTGGTCCCTTTGAATCCTCACTTGATGCTAGGAAGCATTATATATCTTATCCTATTCTTTCAGACTGAAAAATATATTTATTAATCTATAAGGTATGTAGTATCGGGTTGTTTCCTTTGTAGGCTCCTTTTACTGAATGTACAGTTTTTTCCATGTTTTGATTGACAGCAATAAAAATTATAAATTATAAAAAAAAAACAAAAAACCAGAGCAATTAGAAATTGTTAGCACAAGATCTATTATGATACTACCAATCAGGTCACAAGAAATGTACTTAATTCTTTCTATTCGCAGAAGACATACTTGCTCTAACTCCTCTTTCTAGTACCAAGCAGTACTTTTCTCTTATATTCTGAAAATTAATTACCTAAAGCAATTACTATAGTTTTACTAATTAAGTTCCTCCTGATCTTTACTTAAGTGTTTTGATGCCACAATAATTAAATGTATCTAAATTAATTCCTTGTGATACTTTGCCAACCAACACCAGGTTATTCTGTGTAGTTCAACCCTCTAATTAATGGGTTAGTCTATAAAGTTAGAACTGAATGTAGCAGTGGATGTGAGGGAGCCCCTTCCCTTCTACTCTTTCTTTCTAAAGCTTAGTAGAAAAAATGACTTTGAAACAAAAAAAGCAATGCAAAAAGACCCCTTTTTCAAAAATGTAAATAACTAAAAGCTATTCATAAAAATGTTCCCCCTTCAAAGCAAGGCCTCCACAGTTGAATTCAGCCAGAAAATGTCCCTGTTGTAGATCGCCTCCCCCAATAAAGGCAGATTTTTTTCTTAGCTGAGGTGAAATGAATGGCAAATGGTGCTTATCTTTCACTTTTCCTCTGAGCCTTCCTTACCCCAGCTTTATTTCCTGACCTCTTGTCCTTGGATTTATTTTATGGAAAGGTGTACGTTCTTGTACATTTCTGTAACTTACTAATACCTGAATGTTTAGTAACATATTAAAATAGTAAATGATGGCAGATGCAGACCAAAATAGTCTATTCAGTCTGCCCAACAAGGTGTTTAAGATTGTATCTGGTATTTTCTGTAGATTTCTCCCCATATCTTCTGTTTAGGTCTGTAACTGCTTCTCCATGCCATCTGTTTTGGGTTGTAAGAGCCGCTCCATGCTGACATTATCATATTCCTGCTTTCTTTCCTTTCCCCTCATCTAGCAAGTACATTTTGTATTCTCTGTGCCTCTCCATGTAGAGTTTGAGCTACAGGTTCTGTATCATTTGTTGTGCCTTTTCTGAACTGCTTCCATCCTTTCAATATATTTATAAAGATGTGGCCTCCAGAATAGAATACAGTAACATCAGAACAGTGGTGAATCACACAGTTGGCTGAACTGACATTTGAGATCTGTTATAAACCAATTCGACAAAATGTAGTGGCAGATATACTTTCCCATCTGTCATCAAGGTGCAGTCTCCCTAATCATCAGTACAAGGACAATATTCTTATTTTTTTCTTGTGAAGTTTACTAACTTATTTATTTTATGTTATTGTTTTATGTTTCTGCTATAATTTTATGTTATTGTTTTATGTTTCTGCTGTAACCCACCTAGCACGGCTTGTGTACTATAGGAGTAATATAAATATTTAAAATAAATAAATTATGCATCTGAAAGTCCTGTGGGGACTTTCCATGACAGGCGGAAGTCTCAGCAGTGATGGACACAGGAGTCAGAGATATATTTATTATACAGCAAAGAGAAACCCAAGGAGCAAGTTTGCAATCTCAGTCCTGGAGTAGGAAGACCTGAGATGGATTCTCCAGTAGTGGTAAGCAGTGTGGGGTAACCCAGGAAATACTTGCTTCTTGGTAATTCTTATGCGTGGTAGCTCCAGTAGTGGTCTCCAGCACGGGGTAGGCCAGAGATAGATGTTAGCAGCAGGCACAAGGCAACGTGGATCCGATAGTGGTCCACAGAGTGGGGTAACCCAAGGATCCACACAGCAAGAGAGAAGCAGAGTTGTAGATCAGCTCTAGTACTCACTCCATAGTGTTGCAGTAGAGATATCATTGTAGCAGCAGCGGAGACCCGGAGCAGTAATACTGAAGGGTCATCCGTGGAAGTAGCGAGAGTTTCACACTAAGCTGGTGAAGGTGAGACTTGCAGAGAAGACTCTCCGAGGAGCGGATAGCCCTGAGTGCAGCAAGGCCCCCGAGGAGTGGGTATCTGAGTCACTCAGTCTGGAACACAAGAACAGTGAGGCGAAGCGTCTCAGAGAAAAGGAATTGAGCAAGATGGAATCCTTGCTAACTCATTGGTAGGAAGGCCCGGTAGGCTTAAGTACACGTAGGCAGTTATGTCATGCAGAGGTGACGCCCCCGAGGTTCCCGCCATGATGTGGATAAGACGGAAGCAGGCGTGCGCATGCCCTAAGTTACACCAGATTCAAGATGGCAACCAGGATCGCCCACGCCGTCCTGGGAATGCCAGGGAGGTCAGCGTGCAGAGGCTTTGGTGGCCATCTTTGCCAGAATCGGAGCTACAGGGCAAAATGAGGTGAGCAGCAAAGGTCGCAGCTTTCTGCAACTGACAAGCACAACACGGGTCTCCCACCACAGTACTCCTCCTTTGCAGATGTGTTTTCAAAGAAAGCTGCAGACACCCTACCTCCTCACCACTCATTTGATTGCACTATAAATTTATTGCCTAACACTGAGCCTTCCCGAGGAAGGGTCTACCCACTCTCACTAGCAGAGACAAAAGCCATGTCTGAATATATTCAAGAAAATTTAGCAAAAGGCTTCATTCAGCCATCCAAATCTCCCGCTGGAGCAGTATTCTTTTTTGTGGGGAAAAAGGACATCTCACTCAGGCCGTGCAAAGATTACTATGGCTTAAACCCTTTGCCATTCATCTCTGAAATTTTTGACAGGCTCTAGGGGGCCAAGATATTTACCAAATTGGACCTCAGGGGAGCTTACAATTTGGTCAGGATATGCCAGGGCGATGAATGGAAAACTGCATTTTATACCTGCGACGGCCATTTTGAGTACCAGGTAATGCCGTTTGGCCTCTGCAACGTGCCAGCGGTATTTCAGAATATGATGAACAAGATCTTAACCAATTAAGCCTGATACTTCACTTCAATGCATTTCCAGCGTTGATCTCTGCTTCAACGGCAGGGGAGAAAAGATAAGAGGATTTACATTCAGACAACAACCAACAAGGACTGAATTGCACAGTCTGGGTAAACAAATAAGCGTGGGAGTAGCTCGCTTGTTGTGGCGGTTACTGCCCCAAACCAATTAAGCCTGATACTTCACTTGGAATGCATATCCAGCACAGCTCACTGCTTCAACGGCAGGGGGAATGAAGAAAAGATGATTTATATTCAGACAACAACCAACAAGGACTGAATTGCACAGTTTGGGTAAACAAATAAGCGTGGGAGTAGCTTGCTTATTGCAGCAGATATTACCCCTAACCAATTAAACCGGATACTTCACTTTGAATGCATATCCAGCATAGTTCACTGTTTCAATGGTAGGGGGGATGAAGAAATAGGATTTACATTCAGACAACAACCAACACGGACTGAATTGCACAGTCTGGTTAAACAAATAAAAGTGGGAGTAGCTTGCTTGTTGAGGCGGTTACTACCCTAAACCAATCAACACTGATGCTTTACCTTGAATGCATATCCAACATGGCTCTCTGCTTCAGCGGCAGGAGGGGAGTGAGGAAAAGAGGATTTACATCCAGACAACATCTAAAAAGGCATTAATCTGAGCAGTATGAGTGTACAAACATTGAGGTAACTTCTTGTTACGAAGGTTACTACCCTCAAACATTAAGACTTATACTTCACTTTGATGCAGCTCCAATACTGCTCTCTGCAGCAGTGGTGGGGGTGGAAGGAAATTGGAATAAAAAAGATGACCAATAAGAGCCCTGAACTCAGCAGTCGGGGTAACAGAAAGGTATGGGAAAATAAGTGTGAGAGCTTGCTGGGCAGACTGGATGGGCTTGTTGGTCTTCTTCTGCCGTCATTTCTATGTTTCTATGCTCTATGGTTGCATTGTGCTCTACCTCAATGACATCCTGGTATTTTCACAAGACCTCCAGAGCCATCACCAGAACATCGCCAACGTCCTGCAATGCCTAAGGGACAACCAGTTATACGTCAAGCTGGAGAAATGTTCTTTTGACCAGGAGACAGTCCCTTTTCTCGGCTATGTGGTCTCAAGCCAGGGTTTCCAGGTGGATCCACAGAAGACCAAGAGTATTCGAGATTGGCCTCAACCAACGGGCCTTAAGGCGCTCTGAAGATTCCTTGGGTTTAAAAACTACTACAGATCAATCATCATTATTCAACACTGACCGCCCCACTCACAGCCATGACTCATAAGGGAGCCAATCCCTCTCAGTGGGCACCCGAGGCCATGACCGCCTTCCAGGAGCTCAAGTAGGCATTCCTACGTGAACCATGCTTGTGTCACCCTGACTCCTGATGACCCTTCATTGTTGAAGTGGACACTTCAGACGTTGGTGTTGGAGCAGTATTCAGCCAGCATTCAGCCAATCACACCTTGCAGCCATGCTCTTTTTTCTCCCGACAATTCTCCCTGACTGAGCATAATTATGGAATCGGAGACAAGGAAATACTGGCAATTAAACTGGCCTTCGAGGAGTGGCGTCCCTGGCTCAAGGGAGCGCAGCACCAGATCACGGTATATACGGACCACAAGAACCTCGAGTACCTGCACCATGCTCAATGCCTGAATCACAGACAGGCCTGCTGGTCTCTCTTTTTTCCTTGGTTCAATTTCCTACTATGATACAGGCCTGGTAATAAGAACGCTCGAGCCGATGCACTCTCTCGTTCTTTCACCACAGAAGATGTTCTGGACATTCCACGGCACATCATTGAATCAACTAAAGTTCTCCTATCCACTACACACACAGTGCCATCTGGGAAGATAGTGGTTCCCCGACCACTGCAAAGGAAAATCCTCTGCTGGGCTCATGATTCCTTGCTGGCAGGTCACCCCGGATAAGCTAGAACTCTTTCCAGAGATTCTATTGGTGGCCAACCATGAAGATGGACGCTCAAGTGTATGTGGAATCATGTCCCACTTCCGCTCGTCAGAAGCCACCTACAGGCTATCCATGGGGTCTCTTACAACCTCTTCCTGCACCTAGTGAGCCGTGGACATACATAGCCACAGATTTCATAATGGACCTATCTCCTTCCACTGGCAACAACACCATTTGTGTTACAGTGGTCCGATTTTCGAATATGGCTCACTTTGTGGTGTTTACCAGGTCTTCCTTCAGCCCTGGAATTGGCTAAACTATTCATATGCCACATCTTTTGTCTCCACGGACTCCCGAGACATATACTCTCGAATTGAGATGTTCAATTCACGGCCAGATTTGGAGGTCACTATGTAAAAGTTTGATATCACCTTAGACCTCACATCAGCCTATCATCCAAAGGCCAATGGTCAGACAGAGAGGACGAACCAAACCTTGAACAATTTCTTCAGGCGTATGTGAACTCTCGGCAGAATGACTGGTCTGACTTACTACTTGGGCCAAGTTCGCCTTAAACTCCCACCAGTCTGCATCTACCGGGTCATCACCTTTTCAAATAGTATACGGACACCAGCTTCTGCCTCCTCTTCCACTTCCTCTGACTGTGCCTTTTCCAGTGGTGCAGGTGTCTGCACTAGAGTTACCTCAACTTTGGGAGTATACCAAACAACTTCTACAGCAAGCCGACCACAAGTCAAAGAAGTTCTACGATGCCCATCATCGGGTAGTTCCATGCCTCTCACCCAAGAAAACCCAAACCCCCGGGGAGGAGCCCTAAGAAGGGGGGTAGCGTTGCACCCATTGGTCGCAATGCTACCACCCTGACGGCTCAGGCACAGGGAAGTATATAAGGAGGCTCCCCACACTCATTCCTTGACTTGGCAACATCCTTCGTTGTCAGGTCTGCTTGCTTCGGTGAGTTCTTGTACTTTGGATCCTTGTTCCTGTCTCATCTTGGTGTTCCTGGTTCCTGACTTCAGATTGGCAAGCGGTGATTCCTGGTGTGTAACTTCAGACTGGCAAGCGGCAATCCCTTGGCGTGTGACCTCGGACTGGTAAGCGACGACCCTTTGGCACTTGACCTTGGACTTCTTCTGGACCACCGTCTCCAAGGGCCCACCTAAGTCCCAGCGGCCCGGGTCCCTACGGGCTCCTCCCGGGAGGACCGTGGGGCTTCCAGGGGTGAAGCTCCAGTTAGCTCTTGCTCCGAACTCTCATCGACCTCTCAAAAGTCCACCTAAGTCCCAGCAGTCCGGGTCCCTACGGGCTCCTCCTGGGGGGACCGCAGGCTTCTAGTGGTGAAGACACAGCTCCTCTCCTCGACGTCACGACACTTCATCTGCCTCCACAGTCGCCTCAGTCTCCAGTGCCGAGGGTCAGCTGGTCACCTCTTCTGTCCTGCCTCGCCACCCGACGGGAGAACCTTCGGATCCACTTCCTAAGGTATACCATCCTCCCGTCGGCCCAAGGGTCCACAAGCCTGAGCATAACAGGTAAAGGTGAATATTTACTCCGTGCATCCAAGTGTTCGGAATTTTCACAGTTGAAAGTTGGCAAACCTACACCAGGTCCTAAAACACCAATAAAATTCCTATATGGAAAACAGAACAAGCCAGGCTGTTGTAAATCCCTACACAGAAACTGCAAACTAGTAGAATACTTGACCTCAGTCACACATGCAGAACACAAACAACCTTCACCAAATACAGAATAAAGATATCATAAAATAAAAATTAAAATGTGCAGACAAAAACTGAACGGAAATCACAAGAAGCCAGACATTGTATGCAGTGCAAACATCAAATACAATCAAGAAATATAAAACATCAGCTATACAAAAAAAATATATCAAATTAACTGATGAATAGAACATACAATAAATAATTAAAAACCATATAAAATATTTAAAAAATGCAGGCATATCACATCCAGTAATTAAAATTAATAAGGATAAAAAAAATCCAACATTCGTCATACTTGAAAACATTAGATTTCCAGTCACCCTGAGATTGTCATAGATTGGAGGAGGGCACACAAATTTAAACTTTATCTCTAATACAATCTCACACATGCAGGCACTCTCTCATAGGCAGTATCCTTCTGTTGTGTCTGTGAACCCTTGGGCCAAGGCAGGTTTGGATCTACCTGCAGGAAGGAGCCCTGCAGGTTCCCACCATTGGCAGGAGGACCCAGGTGAAGCAGAGACCCATCGGGACAATTACCTATACCATCCCTCATTCTCCTCAAGTTGAGCCTTTGGGTGCTGAGGCTGGCAGGACATTGGTGGGGTCTCTGCTGATGGCAGGAGAGATCCTTGGAAAGCTGGGTCAAAGTCAGGCAGTGTGCAGACATGTCCAGAGTCCAGGAGATGGTCAGAGGCTGGTAATGGTTAAGAGTATTGGAGGTCCAAACACAAGGTCAAATGGGTTGTCCATCTAAGACAGGAGGAATGGACAGGCGAGGCAGCCAGGTGAGGATAAGAACAAGTGGGTAATGTGGAAAAAGACAACTGAACCAGAACTGAAGTCAAGCTGGACAAGGTTGGAACACTAGAAAGCAAAATGTACTTTGTAGTATAGCTGGATCTATTGCTGAAGCAAGTGGTGTCTGGGATGCTGACCTTTTATAGGGCCGTGGCGCTGATGGTATCAGTAGGGGCTGCAGGGGTTTTCCCACTGTGTCCCTTTAAAAGTAGAAAGATCATGACATGCCCTAAGGAGATGCCTAAATGCCTAAAAAAACGCTGAAGCGCCATTTTTTAAAAGGTTCGACAACCGTAAATATCACCCTTGAAGAAGGACTGGCAGATGGTGAGAGCAGTCCGAAACACGGCTCCGTGTCGGGTCATCAGCACTGAGATCATCGTCATGGTTCAAGACTGACAATTCTTATTCATATATTGAAGCGCTTAAGATAAGTTGAAATTTCAAACGATGGATTTGCACAAGGCATAATATTAACTTTGGCAAAAGCAACTCATGATTTTGCGAGTTTTAATTGCATAAGAAAAAAATATTTAAAAAATATAGTTTCATCAACATGACCTATGATTATATTTATAAGGCCGAGTTGAATAGGCGAAAGCCCTTACAAGGAAGCCTAGTATGATGGTCATTTCTGAACATTGTTAGCTGTGCAGCGTCAATAATATCCAGTTTAAGGTGAAGAGCACTGGGTTATTCATTACTAATGCCCTAAGGAGACACATGGCGAGTGTCAGTCAGCGGCATTCTGCTGCATGAACTCAGTAGCTGTGCTAGCATCATTTTCGCCACACAGCAGGAGTAGTGCAACTGGCCTGACATTCAGGTGAGAGTGGCAGTTCACAGAGCTGACTCGTGGACCACCGAGCGTAGCACCTTCCTGCTAGTCTCTTACTCTCTCTTCCACACACACATATCCTCACTGGTACACACAGGAACTCTCTCTCATTTTCATACACAGACATACAGACTCTCATACACAGGCACTCTCTCATGCTCACATAAGGCACTCTGGACCTCTCTCAACTCCCTTTTCTTTGGTTTTAGGGAAACTCTGGCAGCCCGACAAGTTCTTTTCTTGGGTTTCAGGAGAAACACCACCGGTGAACCAGCAGGGCCTCTTCTTCTGCTGAAAGGCCTTCATAATGCTGGCAGGGATTCAACACACCACCAGCAAGTCTTTTGATTGCTACCGCAGGACTTCCTTTTTTATTGCTGGCAGGGTATGGGCAACCGACCAACACATTTATTGATCACAGCCACAGGACCTTCCTCCTTAACGCTGGCAGGGAATTGACACTCTGCTAGCAAGTCTTTTTAATGCAGCACAGCAGGACTTTCCTCCTTAGTGCTGGCGTAGGATGAGCCCCCGCCAGCAAATCTTTACAAGTGTCATGCAGGACCTTCCTTCCTATTGCTGTCATCCTGTCAAACACCACTGACTTTAGAATATGAGGCAAGACAGGGAGGGTTTTGTTATTTTTTGGGGGGCAAAATGTTGCCATCTGAAGCGGCCGACTTACCCTGCCTCATTATATGTCTGCCACTGTTTGCCACTTTATTTGGCCTCTACTCCTATGTCAGGGCTGGCCAGCACCATTTTCTTGTATGGTTGAATGTTTGCACGATGGTGGTGCAAGGACATGGCACCAGCCGACTCTGAGACTGGCATCATTTTGACATTACACAATGCTAGTCTCAGGGCCGACTGTAACCATTTATAAAAGGAAATTGTGGTGGTGCAGGAGTGGATGGGCTTCACTTCTGCCCTTTTCTTCAGCATGGACCCCCACAGAAGGGGTAAGTGGGGGCTGGGGGCATCCCATCCCTAGCACATTTTCAGGGGGGCAGAAGGGAGTCAGAGGGACTCAAGAAGGCCCTAGTTAGGCTCAGCAAAACCCAGAAAGGTAGGCCTGGACTTTCTCTGGGGGGGAGGGGAGAGGTATCAGAGGGGAAAGAGGAACATAAGCACATAAGAACTTGCCATGCTGGGTCAGACCAAGGGTCCATCAAGCCCAGCATCCTGTTTCCAACAGTGGCCAAACCAGGCCACAAGAACCTGGCAATTACCCAAACACCAAGAAGATCCCATGCTACTGATGCAATTAATAACAGTGGCTATTCCCTAAGTAAACTTGATTAATAGCCGTTAATGGACTTCTCCTCTAAGAACTTATCCAAACCTGTTTTGAACCCAGCTACACTAACTGAAAATTAAACATCAGAGGTGGTTAGACAGCCTTTAAACATATAAACCTTAGCTGTCTAATATGCTTTGCACTGTGCCATAGAGCCAAGCTGCTCTGGGGGCCATGGAGGCAACTTTTTAATAGGCCAAAAATACTCAAAACATTTTTGGATATTTTCAGGCAGAAGCTCAGCATTGACATCAGGCTCACTGGTCTGTAGTTTCCTGGATCATCCCTGGAGCCTTTAAAAAAAAAAAAAGACATTAAATTGGTCACCATCCAGGCGTCTGGCACATCACTGATTTTAATGATAGGTTACATCCCAAAATACAAAAAAAAAAAAAAGTCAGCGATGAAAAATAAAAGTGGATAAAGGCTGCCACAAGTAAGTTCCCATAGGAGGATTTGTATTTATTGTGATAGCGTCACATCAAATTAAAGCTTTGAAATGATTTAATTTTCACAGTCAAGACTCCAAATGACTTCCTTGTTCCTCAAGGTTTATTTTCCCAGTACCACAGTGCACATTATTTACTCTTGCAATAAGCCAAGTGTGATTCTTTTCTCACATTAGTCAGAATAGGGTTGTAAAACCATTAGAGAACATGGCTCACATATAAAAGAAGAAAAAAAAATCAATACAGAATGCTAAACTTGCAACAATAACTGAAACCTAAGAATGTGTGCAATTTCCTACCTTTCCAAATTATATCATTTATTAGAAAAAAAGTCCTTTAGGGAGTCCACTGGGAGCCTTACTGAAAAGCAACTCAGTAACTAAACAAAGCATTAAAATAACGGAGCGCCTCAATAATAATCCTTTTACAAAAGACCTAAATTCTAATTTGGGTCTGCGATCAGACTGTCTCCTTAGTGAAGTATTTTTTTCTGTGTCCACATTCAGTTAAAGTGATTGTGGAACTGCAGAGTATTGAGCTGAACGCAGTCCTCAGTGTGTGCCTGCCATGCCCGCCTACTTTACAGGAAGAAAATCACACGCTCGGAGTGAAGAAGCAATCACTGGGGGCGCCTGGTACAGGGATTAAAGTTGATGAGGGAGTCTGCTGCAATAAGGATCTTATGAGATAGCAGAGGCACTCAAAGGGGGGAAAAAAAAAAATATATATCCTGTTAGGGAAATCCATAGCAAGGGGTTTAGCATTGGGAAATAACCACAAGAAGATGCAAGTCATTTGCCTTCCAAGACCCTCAGCGTGCAGGGATGGGCAGAGCAGAGAGAGACTCCAGAGATTAGCTTGAGAAAAGGGGGAAGGGCAGGTGACCTGGTTATTGTACACCTGACCCAGGTACCAATGAGCTAACTAATGATTGGTTAGATAGTCAAGAAGGCTAAAGGGAAAAAAGAGCAGTTCTTTATATAGAAAAATAATATCAAAGCAAGTGAAATCAGGGGTGCCTGAGAATTTACAGTGCCTTGACACTTCATCTTGGGAAAGGGAGATGGCACTTTCATAGACACAGGTGTGGTCTGCAGATGTTGCTATAGCCATAGGCATCCAAAAAGGTGGTAATGAAAAGGGAGGTGTTTGTGGGAGATATGTATTTATTTATTTCTCAGTACTTTTATACCGCTAATTCAGATACCAGATCTAGTTAGAGCTGTGTACAACAGTAAAAATGCAGCAATAAAAATCACAATATAAAACCAAAATTACAATAAGTAAAAAACACATTTTCCTCATAACCATCCCCCTCATTCTATTATCAAAACAAACTGAAAACTATCACCTCCACTGTTTGTATTGGGTTGCTTTCCATTGCCAAAATCTAGGATGGAAACAGGCAAAACACCAAATAATTTGGTTCTGTTCTTATATCCAAAAGGTGCCAAGTTCCAGAGCTCTGGACCTGCCACTGAAAGTATCTTCCTCCCATGTATCACTTTATGAACCTCCTACTGAATGTGGGATTGGAATATCCCATGATTGTTGATCAGGGTACCTCTGGTAGTGGGGTAGATCCATTTCATTTAAGGAAGGAATCTTTGTGTGGAACTAGAAAATCTGAAAGTGGACAAAGTCCTGGGATCAGATGGGATACATCCTAGGATATTATGGGAGTTCAAAGAGATAACGGAGGGTTGGCTGAATGACCTGCTTAACAGTTCTTTGGAAACAGGAGGGTTCTGTAGGACTGGAGAAGAGCAGATATTGTCTTTATATATAAAAGTAGAGATTATTATTCTATTCTGACACCTGTGGTGGAGACTTTTCTGAAGGAAAAGATAGTAAAGCATATTTAACCCAGCAGTTTGCAAAATCCAAGAAAGCATGACTTTCCCAGAGGGAAAAGGTCAGACAAATCTGATTGATTTCTTTGATTAGGTGACTACAGAATTAAATCTGAACAAAGCTTTTCATACTGTCCCACATAGAAGGCTCTTAAATAAACTGAGCAGTCTAGAATAGGATCTAAGGTGATGTACTAGACTGGAAACTGGTTGTGAGATTGACAACAGGGCATGGTAGTAAATGGACTTCACTTCAGAACAGAAAGATTATGAGTGGAGTGCCTCAGGAATTGTTCCTGGAGCCTGTTGTATTTAATATCTTTGTGAGTGATATTGCAAAGGTATTAGGAAGAAGAGTTTGTCTTTTGTGGATGACACTAATATCTGAAGGAGTGGACAGAATGAGAAGTGATCTAAAAATAATCTTGAGAAGTAGTCAACTACTTAATAGCTAAGCTTCTATATTAAAAAATGCCATATTGTACAACTGGGGTGCAGAAATCCAAAAGGTCAGTACATGATAGAGGTTAGATACTTATGTCCACAAAACAGGAAAGAGGCCTGGGGATGATTTAAAATAGCAAAACATTGTGTGACAAGGCAGTGGCCAGAACAGGAAACATGCTAGGATGCAAGTGAGAGACAAACTAGTAGAAGAGAGGAAGTTATTATGCCATTGTACTGGCCACTGGCAACTAAGTATTGTGTCCATTTCTAAATGCCATACCTCTCGAAGGATATAGACAGGGTGAAGGTAGCCAAAAACAGCTACCAAAATAGTGTGGGGTCTGCAGCTAATACCTTATGAAATGAGACTTAGGGGTAGATTTTCAAATGTACGTGTGGGCATACATGTGCGCGCGCTACCCGGTGCGCACAGATGTACACCCGATTTTATAACATGTGCTTGCAGGCACGCGCTTGTTATAAAATCGGGGGTCAGAGCACACAGGCTTCCCAGTTCCCTTCCCCCTGGCCTGACCTTCCCACCCCATCTCCTAGCCTTTCCACCCCTAATCCAACACCCCCCCCCCCCCCCCCAAAATTGTTGTCTCACCTTTTGCGCCTGCCTGGAGACAGGCGCAGGTTGCGTGCACCGGCAACCTGCCGGCACGCGATCCTCCAACATAGCGGCAAATGGCCACTGTGCTGGAGGCTTCTGGCCCCGCCCCACCCCTGGACCACCCCTTTAGTAAAGCCCCAGGACTTAGACACATCCCAGGGCTTCACGCGCATCATGGGGCTTTGAAAATCCGGCCCTTAGGGAGCAATTTTTAAACCCTATGCCTACGGGTAAAGTCCACAGATGCAATAGTAGATTTTCAAAGGGAAAATAAGTGCATACTTTCCCTTTAAAAATTCTTCATGAGTACGAAGTATACATAGACTTTGTGTCTGCTTTTTGTGTGGGTGAAATTTCATAGGAGGAGATGTGAAAACTGAACCTATAATCAGGTGCATAGGAGATCGCTCCCGGACCCCCGCTGGACCCCCAGGGACTTTTGGCCAGCTTGGGGGGCCTCCTGACCCCCACAAGACTTGCCAAAAGTCCAGCGGGGGTCCGGGAACGACTTCCTGCACAAATGGCGCCGGCTGTACGGCAACACGATTCGACTGCAGGAGGTCGTTCCGGACCCCTGCTGGACTTTTGGCAAGTCTTGTGGGGGTCAGGAGGCCCCCCCAAGCTGGCCAAAAGTCCCTGGAGGTCCAGCGGGGGTCCGGGAGCGATCTCCTACCGCGAATCGTTTTTCCGTACGGAAACACAATTCGCGTGCAGGAAGTCGTTCCCAGACCCCTGCTGGACTTTTGGCAAGTCTTGTGGGGGTCAGGAGGCCCCCCCAAGCTGGCCAAAAGTCCCTGGGGGTCCAGCGGGGGTCCGGGAGCAATCTCCTACGCTCCTGACGTCGGGGGACAAAAAAACAAAATGGCGCCGGCGCTACCTTTGACCTGTCATATGACAGGTCAAAGGTAGCGCCGGCGCCATTTCTACAATGCACGGAGGTCCGAGAGTAAAAGATCACACCGGGACCCTTCCTCTGGACCCCAGGTAATTTAAGGCATTTTGGGGGGGTTCGGGAGGGTGGGGGATTTATTTTAAAGGGTCGGGGTGGGTTTTAGGGTTGTTTTAGTGTGCCGGTTTTCCCGCCCTCCCCCTTCCCCTCCCCCTTCCCCCGATTTACGATTTTTTGACGATAAATCGGGGGAATTGTTATTGTATCGCGGCTCTAACGATTTTTGACGATTTAAAATATATCGGACGATATTTTAAATCGTCAAAAAACGATTCACATCCCTACTGTATAATGAGATTACTGCATCTCACATCATGGGAAACACCTACACTTTTTAAAGACACACAGTGGCAACCATTTTCATTGTCTAGGCCATAAGCGAGAGCCTCTCCCCGTAAAAAGCACCCCCCCCCCCCCACCAGGGATTGAAAGTCAGAGTGGGATATAACATGCTAGCCGGACATGCCTCAAAGAAATAAATTGGATTGTGTGCCCTGGGACTTAAAACATCCACAAGGGGTTAAAACCTAAAAGATATAAACCTTTTTCATTTGAAAGAAAGTTCTAGAACAAGGGCCTCATACTATGAAGCTTCATGTGGGTAGACTCAGGAGCAACATCAGCAAATATATTTTCCAGAAGAGACAATAGAGGTTAAAATAATAAATGGTGTAATTTATTTTTATTTATTTTATTTTAGAGTATTTATATCCCATGCCCTCCAAAGTTCGGGCCAGGTCACAACAAACATATATTATATTTAATCAAACAAAGTTAAAATAAATTAATATATTATATATAAAGTAAAACTGAAATCATAAGCATGACAGTTAAAAGAAAAACAGTCATAAAAACAGAATAAGAAAAATTTAAAATGACATAACATAGTAAAATAAAATACTATCAAAGTAAAGTGGGTATGTGGGGAAAGATAAAATAAAAAGAAAACTATTTGTTGGCAACTGAGGGATCACAAAATTCTGGAAAGACCAATGTAAAGAGGTAGTGTTTTAGTGCCTTTTTGAATTCTTTAGAGTTGGAAATGAGTCTCAGGAAAGGTGGTAAAGTATTCCATAGGATAGGACCTGCAATTGAATAGGCATGTTCACGTGTTATATTTAATCTAGCGGATTTTGGGGATGGAATTTGTAACAAGAATTGCTTTTTTTTATCTTAAATTTCTGCAAGGGGTGTACAGTTGTAGAGTTGCTGATAGCCATGAGTTGTGATTGTTGTGAATGAGATTATGTACCATAGTTAAGGTTTTGTACTGAATTCACCATTTGATGGAAAACCAGTGAAGGTGGAAAAGGATTGGTGTTATATGGTAGTGTAGCTTATGGTTGGAAATAAGTTTTGCTCTGGCATTTTGGATGAGCTGTAAAGGACGCATGGGGTTTGTGGTAATCCTAGATAAAGAGAATTACAGTAATTCAGGCCAGTTAATATCAGGGACTGAAGTACTGAACAGAATAGAGATGAATCAATTACAGGTTTAATGTGTTTTAGCAGTCAGAGTATGTAGAAGGAGGAATTAGTTATGGATTTGATGTGAATGGAGAAATTTAATTTTGGATCTAGAAAGACCTCAAGATTATGAACTTGATCAGTGATATTGATGGATATATTATTAATTGAAACAGATTGTGGTATGTTATATGATGTCCTAGTCATTATTTCAGTTTTTGTTAGATTTCAACAAAGTTTATTATGAGACTGCCAAGTTTTATTTGTGGATACACAAAGTTCAAGATATTTTAGGGTAGAATTCCAGTTGTTTTTGGTTGGAAAGTAAAATTGTATGTCATCAGCATATAAACAATATGATATACTTAAGGTAGACAGCAAATCATGCTGGAGTAGTGAGCCCTTGTGCACAAGATATTTTATTTATTTTTTAAAAGGTTTGTATACTCTCTACTATAAAAAGCATGAGCCAGTTTCCATAAAAACATACATAGTCATCAAAACAGAACACATAGTATAGACATAAACAATAATCAGAAATGGCAAAAGACTGGAATTTATCAGGGAGTTTCCATCTTTAACAGTGCTCAGAAGAGAGAGAGAGATGTATTTCAGCTATGTGATGGCTATTGAACCCTCTAAAATATACTGTTGCTTAGGCAAACAAACGCCTTTTAACAGGCGACAGCTGAAGTGCCCCTGGAATGGGTCTTCTGCCTAGTCAAGCCTCAAGCCAACATCTTTTTGGGTTCAGCCCTCAGGTTCTGGCAGCCAGTAGGACTTTCCTGTCATAATCCAAGGTGGTGACAGATACTAGACAGATGGAAGAGCTGAGTGAGAACAGAGTCTGGTCTGAGGTCAAGATGAGAAACACAAGAACAAGCACAAGAGCAGACAAGAACCACAGGACTCACAAGTATGACAGCAGAAGCAAGGCAGAAAGAAGGAACATTGGGAACCCACTGGGCAATAGGGATGTGAATCGTTTTTTGACGATTTAAAATATCGTCCGATATATTTTAAATCGTCAAAAATCGTTAGAGGCGAAATATAATAGGAATTTCCCCGATTTATCGTCAAAAATCGTAAATCGGGGGAAGGGGGAGGGGAAGGGGGAGGGCGGGAAAACCGGCACACTAAAACAACCCTAAAACCCACCCCGACCCTTTAAAATAAATCCCGAACCCCCCCAAAATGTCTTAAATTACCTGGGGTCCAGTGGGGGGGGTCCCGGTGTGATTTTCACTCTCGGGCCACGGGTGCGTTGATAGAAATGGCGCCGGCGCTACCTTTGCCCTGTCATATGATAGGGCAAAGGTAGCGCCGGCGCCATTTTGGTTCCTGTCCCCCGACGTCACGAGCGTAGGAGATCGCTCCCGGACCCCCGCTGGACCCCCAGGGACTTTTGGCCAGCTTGGGGGGGCCTCCTGACCCCCACAAGACTTGCCAAAAGTCCAGCGGGGGTCCGGGAACGACCTCCTGTACTCGAATCGTGTTGCCGGCCATATGGCCATTTTGCAATACGGCCGGCAACACGATTCGCGTGCAGGAGGTCGTTCCCGGACTGCTTTTCTGTACACCCTCTGACTTAATATCATAGCGATATTAAGTCGGAGGCCCCAAAAATAAAAATCTTAAAAAAAAAAAAAAAAAATCTGCCCGCGGGTTGGAAAACGGACGCCGAATTTTGCCGGCGTCCATTTTCAGAACCCATGGCTGTCAGCGGGTTCGACAACAGACGCCGGTAAAATTAAGCGTCGGCTGTCAGACCGCTGACAGCTGCCGCTTCCACCAATAAGGAGGCGCTAGGGATGCGCTAGTGTCTCTAGCGCCTCATTATCAGCATGGGCTCTAATTTAAATAGTGAATCGCGTGCCCAGGAGAGGTGCCTGGGCGTGCGTTGGGAGAGCGGGTGCTCGCCTCGGAGCGCCGGCTCTCCTGTCTACTTTACTGTATGGGCCTGTATGTTACAATCACTGGCGTAATGATTCCAAGAGGGTCCTAGCATTCTTTGTGACAGTAGGGATCTCTGTGGTTGAGGAAACTGATTGGACTTCAGTGGCATTGCGTTGCCATCTAAGCACTCTGATGTCAATCCTCCTGGAGCAGCTTTTGCTTCCAGGAGGCAAATAGCGACCAAGTATCTAGTTTTCTTGAATTTCTACTGTCATAAAAACAGGGGTAAACATCCTGTTTTTGGTTTGTTTTGAAACATTCCAAAAGTTACTTGGTGGTGCCAGAATAAAAATATTTGGAGCAAGCAGAAGAAGCCCATTTATACTTTCTGCAAAGTATAGTGGGATAGTGAATTCAAATTGAATTCACTATCCCAAGATCTGTTCAGAATAGGAGTAAGTACAACTGGCTTCCCTTTTGCACAATTAGGGGTAGATTTTCAAAGGGTTATGAGTATAAGATACGCACGTAACCCCTGAAAACCTACCTCTGTGCGCGCCGAGCCTATTTTGGGTAGGCTAGGCGGCGTGCACAAGCCCCAGGATGCGTGTATGTCCCAGGGCTTCGAAAAAGGGGCGGACTGGGGGCGTGGCCAGAGTCTGGGGCGTGGTCTGGGTGTGGCCAGGGGCGTGGCAGGGACGAGTTCGAGTGCTCCCGCACAGTGGCCTGTGCCGGGGCATGGCACACTGGCAGCCGGCCGGCGCGCGCAAGTTACGCCTGACTCGGCGCATGGCAGTGCGCGCATGTTATAAAATCAGGCGTAGATTTGTTCGCGCCAAGTTGCGCGAACAAATCTACGCCCTTGCACTGTTTTTAAAATCCGGCCCTTAGGGCTGGATTTTCAAAAGCATTTACACACTTAAAACTGGGTTTTGCATGCGTGAATGCACTTTATCTGTATAAGTGGGCTTTTGAAAATTGCTACAATATATGCCATTGTATTGTCAACAAGTTTAAGTGCACTTAACACGGGTAAATGACTTTTGAAAATACATATGTAACTCCTTTGAAAATTCACCTCCCTACTGGAGGAAAACTTTTTTTTTTTTTTTTTTTTTTTAATCTGTCATGGAAAATTATGGAAGTTAGCATGTGCCACACTATTTCTATTTATTTTATCCAAATCAATTGTATAGAATCAGAAAAAAAAAAAAAAGCTCAGGAAAGAACAGTGCAAAGATCCAGTTTGTGCTGTTTTAACACACTAGGATGGCCGAAGCACTCTCCAGCACTTGCCTCTTGACAAGCAGCTTTGCTACACCCTGCTTTCTGCACCTGCATCTAATCAGGTAATGATATCCAATCCTGTCCCATCCCACAACCCTGTATTACATTGGATCGATATCATGCCTCAAACATGCTTAATATGGTTTCTCTGCCATTTTCTATAGTGGGCAAATATTAACAGTGTAACTTTGCATATCCAAAAAGAGATAATGAGGCTCATGCATAGAGAAATGAGGCAGCTAACACCTTCCCTGGCTTGGAGCAGGAGAGGCTAAAACAGCTTTATTATTGGTCCATTTTCACCCTATTTGTTGTGATCTTATTCTGGAACGACGGGACATAAAATGCCTAAATATATAAATAAATAAACATTCTGCCTCTGCGCCACCTTTGAATACTGATTATATTTAGCTGCTTGCCCAGTTACATAGCTATTCACCTGAGGCTCCTTTCCTTCCTGTAAGACTGCAGTTTTCAATGGCATTTACCCATGATGCTTTACCCATTGAAATATCCTGTTATATAATTGCCCACCTGATATGCAGGTAAACATATATGTTTTATGTTCTGTATGCACATAAGTTTACCCTCCGTGAACGGAAGTGTTTCCGGAGATGCAGTTGGTGATGGGCTTGCAGCTACCCGAATACGTTTCCATTTATTCAAACGTATGTGCAGAAATTTTCCTGAAAAATGGGTGCATACGTTAGCAGGTGTAATTTTGCATGGGTAAGTTTGGTAGGATAATTTTCAAAAGGAAAGAATGCATGTGCTTTCCCTTTGAAAATTGGTATAGTTTATGCAGATAAATTGCCTCAGATTGATGTGGGCTGTTGTAAAATTAACTCCCAAATGAGCAAATCGATCCAAGCTTTCCTACTCCCAGAGCATCGGAGCTTGATCATGATTAGTTTAATGCAAGAGGGATAAAAGATGACATATCGTAGTATGGACTGTTTGGTCCCACAAGGGGCAATTTTATCTTCCACACTGCTTAACGTTTACCTTCGTCGGGGAAGGATCCTTTTGGAACTGGAAACCAAACTAGTGGAACAAATTGAACAGAAAGTGGAGGACATTCCTTTGGATGATCTTTTACGCGTTGAGGTAATGGCAGACCTGCATAGAATTCAGAAAGCTTCAGGGAAGTAGAAATGTACTGTGTTAAGTAATGAATATGAAATAGAGAATTATTGTTGTAGTCTTTAGCTGCAAGTTGATATACTGAGTGCTATCTGAATTCATTGCCAGAGGATGTGGTTACAGCAGTTAGTATAACTGGGTGTAAAAAAAGGTTTGGATAAGTTCCTAGAAGATAAATCCATAAACTGCTATGATGGTAAATAATAAGCAATAGTAGCTTGTGATCTATCTAATGCTTGGGTACTTGCCAGGTATTTGTGACTTGGATTGGCCACTGTTGGAAACAGGATACTGGGCTTGATGGACCCTTGGTCTTACCCAGTATGGCATGCCTTATAGGGATGTGAATCGTTTTAGGACGATTAAAATTATCGTCCGATAATTTTAATATCGTCTTAAACCGTTATGGAACACAATACAATACAGATTCTAACGATTTATCGTTATAAATCGTTAGAATCGTGAGCCGGCACACTAAAACCCCCTAAAACCCACCCCCCGACCCTTTAAATTAAATCCCCCACCCTCCCGAACCCCCCCCAAATAACTTAAATAACCTGCGGGTCCAGCGGCGGTCCGGAACGGCAGCGGTCCGGAACGGGCTCCTGCTCCTGCATCTTGTCGTCTTCGGCCGGCGCCATTTTCCAAAATGGCGCCGAAAAATGGCGGCGGCCATAGACGAAAAAGATTGGACGGCAGGAGGTCCTTCCGGACCCCCGCTGGACTTTTGGCAAGTCTCGTGGGGGTCAGGAGGCCCCCCACAAGCTGGCCAAAAGTTCCTGGAGGTCCAGCGGGGGTCAGGGAGCGATTTCCCGCCGCGAATCGTTTTCGTACGGAAAATGGCGCCGGCAGGAGATCGACTGCAGGAGGTCGTTCAGCGAGGGTTCCGGCGCCTCGCTGAACGACCTCCTGCAGTCGATCTCCTGCCGGCGCCATTTTCCGTACGAAAACGATTCGCGGCGGGAAATCGCTCCCTGACCCCCGCTGGACCTCCAGGAACTTTTGGCCAGCTTGTGGGGGGCCTCCTGACCCCCACGAGACTTGCCAAAAGTCCAGCGGGGGTCCGGAAGGACCTCCTGCCGTCCAATCGTGTTCGTCTATGGTCGCCGCCATTTTTCGGCGCCATTTTGGAAAATGGCGCCGGCCGAAGACGACAAGATGCAGGAGCAGGAGCCCGTTCCGGACGGCTGCCGTTCCGGACCGCCGCTGGACCCGCAGGTTATTTAAGTTATTTGGGGGTGGGGGATTTAATTTAAAGGGTCGGGGGTGGGTTTTAGGGGGTTTTAATGTGCCGGTTTTTCGATTTTTCGATTTTTCGATTTTTTAACGATTTTTCACGATTTTTCACGATATTTTACCCCCCCAAACGGCAACAATACGATTCCCTCCCCCTCCCAGCCGAAATCGATCGTTAAGACGATCGAGGACACGATTCACATCCCTAATGCCTTATGTTCTTATGTCCTCTTTTGGGTATTGTTAGATCACAAGGTTTTAATCTGCAGTGTTATGCTGACAACCTGAAAATGTTATTGTACCTGTAAATCTAATATTTCAAATTAAATGGCATGGGTCAATGGCTACCTGTTGCGACTGTCGCTGCCCGACGTCTCCACTCTGCCCTCCTTACCTCTCTGGCGACTCCTCCTGCGCTTGACCGATGTTTGGCTGCCGCGGCGTCTGCCTGCTGTCCTCTCCGGCATCCCTGGACCGGCTTGGGCGCTGCCTCCCGCCATGCTGTCCAATTGCCTTAGGGCACACGCGCCATGCGGCGCTGCTTCAAGTACCTTCAGTAGCATGAACTCAGGGGTATCCCCCCTGTGATGACATCATGCATCCAGGATACAAACAGCCTACGCGATTGTTAGCCTACGAGTTAGCAAGGTGAAGGTTTTCTAACGGATGGGATTCACTCTCCGTACCTAGCTACTCTGCCTCCATTCTGGACTTACTCTATTTGGGGTACCTGCTCTTCAGGGGCCTCTCTCTCTTCTTTTTCAGGTCGCTGTCTGGAACCGGTACTCGCTCCTCGAGGGCCCATGTTCCTGGACTTGCCAACTGGACTTCACTTCTGCCTGCAAGACACTGCTGCCTATACCATCAGTGAGTTACCATCTACATCTCTCAGAGCTGTTCCCTGAAACCAGTTACTCGCTCCTTGAGGGCCTGCCCTTACTTCAGCTCCTGTGCTCCATAGTGAGAGACAACTGCGTGAGTACATTACCAACAAGGCTCTATTCCTGAACCCTGCTTATATTGCTGCTACTCACGATCTCAGTTTCTCTCCACTACAGCACAGTCATTGTGGGATCGCCGTTCCAGAGCCTGAGGGACTACAAGCCCAGTTGGGCTATATTCCAACTCACTATCGCCACCTCTGGTGGTTCATCAATACTGTCTAATAAAAGATCTAAACTGTGTGTGTGTCCTAAAGCTGAGCCTGACCTGTGGCCCCTCATGGGACTTTACCCCCATGGGCGTGGTCATCAGCCAGAGACCAGGGGTCCACCCAAAACCCTTACAAACAATAACACTGCCTTATTGGAGTTGTATTGCTTGCTGGATGAGAAATAATCGATTAACACCCAAAGACCTCAAAGACAGAGATTGCATGGATAAGTAAACTGACTGACTGTAATGACTTTGGATCTTCAAGTCAGGCTTCAAGGATCCATTATTTTTGCTGCTTCTCAAGTAAAAGGTTTTGTGGTGGTTTTTGGATCCTTATTTGAAATTGGATAAACACATTGCAGCAGTTAGCAAAAAAGTCTCATTTACACTGTGTTTAATCTGTCTTTTAAAGCCTTCTCTTTCAAGCCTGCAGCTTAGAAATGTATGCCATGCCGTGATTCTGTCATTAATTGATTATTACAATTCACTGAATATATGGCTGCCAATTAAGGTTTTGCATAATTTACAGCTGATTCAGAATTTGGCAGTCCCAAGTTGATTACAGGCAATGCATTGCAGAACCATATCACGCCTGTTCTAGCAGAATTACATTAGTTGCTAGAGTCCTCCAGATCGTTGTTTAAGCTTATTTGTCTGACCTTCAGAAATGTACATAATTTAGGTGATAAGAACATAAGAAATGCCATGCTGTGTCAGACCAAGGTCCATTGAGAACAGCATCCTGTCTTCGACAGCAGTCAATCCAGGTTGCAAGTTTCTGGCAGATCCCATAAAGTAAATCTAATTCCTGTTACTCCCAGGGATATCAATAGGTTTCCTTAGTCTACCTGGTTAATAACGTGTGATGGACTTCTCCTCTAAGAACTGGTTCAAAGTTAACCTCTTTTAATCCTGCAATGCTAGTTGTCTTGACCACATCCTCTGGCCAAAGATTCAACAGCTTAATTGTATGTTAAATGAAAAAGTTTCTCCTACTATTTGTTATAAAACTGCTGGCTGTTAATTTAATGGAATATCCCCTTGTTATAGAATGTTATAAAAGGGTATATTTTTTATTTTCTTGTTTCACCCATTCATGATTGTTGTGTTCCGCTGCCGTGGTAGGCCACGACTGCAGTCCCCTACCTTGCCCATGACAGCGAACTGCCACAGGAGTCCGGGGAAAGGCCCTGACTCAAGGCTCGTCGCTCAAGCATGGGTCCCTGTGCTGCTCGCCGCAGGGGGAGCCATCCCTGCTCCTCCCTCGCAGTGTCCAGCAGCGTTTTCCTCCATGGAGGAAATCCAAGATGGCTGCTACCATCTTTAGGCACGAGGCCACACCTCCTTGACAGATTTAAAGGGACCTGATCCCTTTAACTAGCTTCAGCTGTTCCCTATCAGCCAGAGCAGGGGAAGTATAAAGGACGGCTTCCTCTGCTCATTCCTTGACTTGGCAACTTTCGTGGTTAATCAGGTCTGCTTGCTTCGGTGAGTTCTTGTGCTTTGGATCCTTGTCCCTGTTTTGTCTTGGTGTTCCTGGTTCTTGACTTCGGATTGGCTAGCGGTGATTCCTGGTATTGACTTCGGATTGGCTAGCGGTGATTCCTGGTATTGACTTCGGATTGACAAGCGGTGATTCTCTGGTGTGTGATTTCGGACTGGCACGTGGTGATCCCTCGGTGTGTGACCTCAGACTGGTAAGCAACGACCCTCTGGCACTTGGCCTCAGACCTCTTCTTGACCATCGTCTCCAAGGGCCCACCTAAGTCCCAGGGGACTGGGTCCCTACGGGCTCCTCCCAGGGTGGACCGCAGGCTTCCAGGGGTGAAGCTCCAGTCAGCCCTTGCACCGAACTTCTTGACCTCTCAAAAGTTCACCTAAGTCCCAGCGGTCTGGGTTCCTACGGGCTCCTCCTGGGGGGACCGCGGACTTCCAGTGGTGAAGACACACTTCCTTTCTTCGATGTCACGACTCTTCGTCTGCTTCCACAGTCGCCTCAGTCTCCAGTGCCGAGGGTCAGCTGGTCACATCTTCTGCTCTGCCTCGCCACCCGATGGGAGAATCTACGGATCTTCTCCTAAGGTATACCATCCTCCCATCGGCCCAAGGGTTCACAAGCCTGAGCATAACAATGATATTATAAACTTCTATCATGTCCCCTCTCAGCTATCTCTTTTCCAAGCTGAAGAGCCCTAGCCTGCATAATATTTCATCATAGGAGAGTCATTCTTTCTCCTTTATCATTTTTGTTTGCTGTCCTCGGCATCTTTTCTAATTCTGCTATGTCTTTTGTGAAATGAGGTGACCAGAACTACACACAATATTCAAACAGTGGTCACCTCAATACAGAAGCAATATATTATTTTTCATTTTATTCTCTATTCCTTTTTGAATCATTCCTAACATTCTATTTGCTTTTTTTTTACCTCTGCTGCACACTGAGCTGAGAATTTCAATGTATTGTCCACAAGACTCCAAGGTCCTTTTCCTGGTTGGTGATGTCCAATATTGAACCCAGCATTGTGTACCTATAGTTGGGATTATTTTTCCCATATCTTCACTTTGCACATTTCCACATTAAATTTCATTTGACATTCATTTGCACATTCTTCTAGTCTTACAAGGTTCCTCTGCAGTACCTCACAGTCTGCTGCTGTTTTAACAACTTTGAATAATTTTGTGTCATCTGCCGATTTGATCACCTCACACATTGTTCCCTTTTCCAGATCATTTATGAGTATGTTAAAATAGCACATGTCCTGGTTCTGATCCCTGTGGTACCCCACTAATGACCTCTCCTTTTGGAATACTGACCATTTAGTCCTATTCTCCATTTTCTGTCTTTTAACCAGTTACCAGTCCATAACAGGACTTCCGAAAATCCAATATACTATATCAACTAGATTGCCTATCACAGAACATATAGAAAGACATGGTTTAATGGAACAAAGTCAGCATGGCTTTACCCAAGGCAAGTCTTGCCTCACAGATCTGCTTCACCTTTTTGAAGGAGTTAATAAACATGTGGATAAAGGTGAACCTGTAGATGTAGTGTACTTGTATTTTCAGAAGGCATTTGACAAAATTCCTCATGAGAGACTTCTAGGAAAAATAAAAAGTCATGGGATAGGTGGCAATGTCCTTTCGTAGATTACAAACTGGCTAATAGACTGGAAACAGAGGGTAGGATTAAATGGACAATTTTCTCAGTGGAAGGGAGTGGGCAGTGGAGTGCGTCTGGGATCTGTATTGGGACCCTTACTTTTCAATATATTTATAAATGATCTGGAAAGAAATACGACAAGTGAGGTAATCAAATTTGCAGATTATACAAAATTGTTCAGAGTAGTTAAATCATAAGCAGATTGTGATAAATTGCAGGAAGACCTTGTGAGGCTGGAAAATTGGGCATCAACATGGCAGATGAAATTTAATGTGGATAAGTGCAAGGTGTTGCATATAGGGAAAAATAACCATTGCTATAGTTACACAATGTTAGGTTCCATATTAGGTGCTACTACCCAAGAAAGAGATCTAGGCGTCAAAGTGGATAACACATTGTAATTGTCGGTTCAGTGTGCTGCAGCAGTCAAAAAAGCAAACAGAATGTTGGGAATTATTAGAAAGGGAATGGTGAATAAAACGGAAAATGTCATAATGCCTCTGTATCGCTCCATGGTGAGACCGCACCTTGAATACTGTGTACAATTCTGGTTGCCGCATCTCAAAAAAGATATAATTGTGATGAAGAAGGTACAGAGAAGGGCTACCAAAATGATAAAGGGAATGGAACAGCTCCCCTATGAGGAAAGACTAAAGAGGTTAGGACTTTTCAGCTTGGAGAAGAGACGGCTGAGGGGGGATATGATAGAGGTGTTTAAAATCACGAGAGGTCTAGAATAGGTAGATGTGAATCGGTTATTTACTCTTTTGGATAATAGAAAGACTAGGGGGCACTCCATGAAGTTAGCATGTGGCACATTTAAAACTAATCAGAGAAAGTTCTTTTTCACTCAATGCACAATTAAACTCTGGAATTTGTTGCCAGAAGATGTGGTTAGTGCAGCTAGTATAGCTGTGTTTAAAAAAGGATTGGATAAGTTCTTGGAGGAGAAGTCCATTACCTGCTATTAATTAAGTTGATTTAGATAATAACCACTGCTATTACTAGCAACGGTAACATACAATAGACTTAGTTTTTGGGTACTTGCCAGGTTCTTATGGCCTGGATTGGCCACTGTTGGAAACAGGATGCTGGACTTGATGGACCCTTGGTCAGATCCAGTATGGCAAGTTCTTATGTTCTTAAGTTTACACCTTCAAAAATATAGGTAAGACAAAACTTCCATTTGCTAAAACTATGTTGACTCTTCCCCATTAACCCACATATATATATATATATATATATAGCCAGTGATTTTGTTTTTAAGAATGACTTTTATCATGTTGTCCAGCACTAATGTTAGACTCACCTGTCTATAATTTTCTGGATCACCCTTGGAGCCCTTTTTAAATATTGGTGTCATATTGGCCACCTTCCTGTCTTCAGGTATCACTGATGTTTTAAATGATAGGTAACATAAGTAACAATTTAGCAATTTCATGTTTTAGCACTTTAAAACTCTTGAGTGGATGGTATCTGGCCTCGTGATTTGTTACTTTTTAGTTTGTCAATATGAGCTATTACATCCTCCATTATCACAGAGTTTTCTGAATTGATAAGCCTGCTATATCACAAATAGGATATGAGCCCTCTCTGTAGCAGCTTTGCGCAAAACACAGTTCAATTTCGGGGGATCGAACATCCTTTGCAATGTTATCTTGTGAACAGCTTTTTCTGAATTATTATGAATAACTATATCTAAACTGGAACATGTTCCTGAATAATTCTGCTCCTGGATTTACAAGTGAAGGAGCACATCTTCTCCTCCTCTGCTATTTAAGTTTTTGATGTGTTTCCACTGACCCTCCAGTATGTTTGAATTAGTGCATGATTATAACAAAGTCATAAATCCTACCGGTAAGGGAGGGGGAGTAGTCATTTTGACTCGTGTTCAATATGAGGAGGAAGTGTATAGATTGCTAAGTGATGACATATATTTTAGGAAATTACAACATGATCCTACAAAGGGGTATCTTATGCCATGCATTAAACAAAGCTTATAAAAGGGCATGGTTTACAAACAGGAAGCTGTTATTAACATATCAGGGCAAAAGGAATCACAGATCAAGTGTGTGTTATGATATTTAGAGATTGTTAAGATAATAAAATGCCATTGGCATATATTAATGATACATAAAATATTCAATGAAACACTTTTTTTTGGCATTCATACATAGAAAGAACATTAAGGAACAATTTGTGAGAGCAGCATTACTGATTAATCTTTATAACACAGATACAATAACCATTGGGTCATTCTTAATGGGGGTGCATGTATAAATTGTGCTCAGACTATAGTATGCACTATTAAGGAAGTACCTCACAGATCCTTAAAGATTTCACTGAGATATAGCACTGATTGTTTATCTTCATGGGTTGTATATGCGATAACCTCCCCACGTTACAGTATTGGAGGAAATAGCTAATCCGTTCATTAACATATCATATACATGCCGCGTGCGGAAAGGGTTACGCGTCGGTTTCAAGAAGCGCTAAGGACGCGTGAAACCGGATACTGTATCGCGGGTTCGCCTTACGCGTCCCAATTGTGCGCCCACAGCAGGGTTAGAAACGGGGAATCTGCGGCCGCACTTTACTGTATCGGCCTGCATGTGAGTTAGTGTACATAGGGTGGACCAAATGCATTATAAACACACTATTTAATGAACACAGAAGCTGTATTACAATATATAAAAAAAAAACAGTCAGCACCCATGGCACAACTCTGTATTGGTGAGAATCATATTTGTGTGGATTTAAAGTGATTGGTTGTGGATCAGGTACATGCATTTCTGCCTGGTGGAGATAGAAAGAATTTTTTAAATAAAAGAGAGCAGGACCGGATATAGAATACCATTTAACCTATGGGATTGAATAAAGGTCATGGCTGGGCAGGCCGGTTGAAGGTAATTCCCCAGCAGGAGCAGTACAGGACTCCAGTGCTGGGCAGGACTGGATCCTCTGGCTGTCCAGCCACCTCCCCCTTGGGATGAGCCCACAGGTTCTGGTGGCTGGCAGGACTTCTCTGGCAGAATACTTGGAGCAGGGATGCAGGCGGAGACAAGGCAGGTAGTGTTCAGGCAAGGACAAAGGCAGGCTGTGGTCAGGGCCGGCAGAGTTCTAGCAGAAGCGATGTCTAAGGTCAGGCTGGCTCAGGGAGAAAAAGTCTATCTGAATGCAACAAACTGCAGGCAAGCAGGAACGGTGACAGATGAGAAGTCAGGAGCAGGAAACAGGGCAGACATGGAGACAGGGATTGGAATAAAGCAGGGACAGAGTGCAAGGCAGGGCAAATCTGGAATAGGGGTTCAAAGCAAGGCAAATCTAGAACCGGGTGCAAGGCAGGACAAATGCAGGAAGACCACTGGGAAGACTAAACAGAGCAAGAAGAAGGCAAGAAACACACAGACAAGTGTAGGGAACCCTTTAGTCCCCTATTAGAGCTAGTCAAGTTTATACCATTTGGTGTGGGGAGTGACAGTTTAGGCATAAAGAGTTTGCAGCTCCGCCATGCCCATGTGGAGGTTAGTAATGGAGCTATCCTGTTGTTTATATTGAGAGGTCACCATTTTACCTACGTGGATCCCTTTTTGCTTTTGAGCAGACAGCATATCTGGTGCTGAGCTCTGACTTAACTTAAGCCTCCATGGAATACTTTATTTCGCATGGGAGTTTATTTCCACCCTTTAATGTTTGATTTAATATTTCAGTTTGGAGTGCCAGATTCTTTTGGACTCAGTTATGCTTACTAAGATTTGCTTTTCAATCCAATGGAGAGAGGTTCCCATCCAGTAAATGGACCTGAGATCACATAGATCTAAGGAGAGTATGATTTCCAGACATCCTGCGAGAGGAAGAATGAGAAAGGAGAAAGAAAGAGAGGAGATGCCCCATGGATATCTACTAAAGATTGGGAGATGAGGAAGGAGACAAAAGACTAAACATTTTAAAGTACAATCTACCATAAGAGGGAGGCTCAAAAGCATTGCCCAGAATCCCAAGAAAGAGAAGATATCAAGTAACTAAAAGAACTGATTTAATTTGATATAACATCTGAATTTAAAAAAGACTGTCAGAAGTCACAAACTTACTAAAAGCACCATCATGAAAATGAAGTACTCAGCTGTAAAGACTTTACATCATCATTTGCACCTTAGCAGTAAAAGAGAAATATTAGAAACCACCAAACAGCTCTCCTTGTGATTTACTGTGTAGTGACGTCATTATTCTGTATGCTGTGATTATCAGTGCTGTGCCTAGGGACTTAAACATTGGAAACCTAAGAGCAATTTTGAGGACCTTGAAAGGAAACTTTCCTCCATGCAGGAAACCCTGGATATTCAGTACATCATATGGAAGAGTGACAATGTGCCTCTAAATAGAAATGTGAGACATGGCCTTTGGAGCTGTTATCAGGATTCAACCATCAAGGGGTTTACTCAAGAAAGGCTACCAGGAGGCCTAAACAGAACAAGAACAAGTCAAGGAACACGTACAGACAAGGAAGACCACCAGGAGGCATAACAGAGCAAGAACAAGGCAAGGAATACACAGGCAAGGAAGGCCAGAGCAAGAAGTCACAGTAACTCAACGATGAGGTGGGGAATAACCTATGAGGGAGGGTTTTATAGGGTTGGCCTTACTGCATCATGCACTTTTCAAGGTGGAGGCCAGAGCAAGTCCAAGTATGGCTCGGTGAGGGCCTCTATGACAGGGAGATTGCCTAGCAACCAACATCATTACAGTAAAGAAGTGGAGTGGTATTAGCTGATATGAATCTAAATGATTGACAGGATATGAAAGGACAGAGGAGGAGCAGTATCTTCTGATCATGTTTGTGTGATTGATGTTCATATTTCACCAATGAGTAATAGCTATGTATTATCCTCTGATTGGCTGGAAATGCTTTGAAGTAATGGCAGTGTCTTTCTGTAGAAACGCTGACAGAAAATGTTTCTTCCCTGGCAAAGGAAGTCCTTCCAAAACTAAGACAATGCCGGGATTGTGTATCTACATCAGCTTAAGCTAAGTGGAACTATTTCCTTCATTGATTGGAATAAAAATTTAATTATTAATGAATTAAGCTGTAGTTTTGCATAGAAGCTCTATGAGACAATGGAGGAGAATGAACTAAGGAGAGAGCTTTTATTTCAGTGCTGAAAAATAGATAAATATTGTGAACTATGAGAGATTTTTAAGGACTAATGATTATATAAAGGGCAAAAAAAGAAAGTGCATTCACCTGTGAGTTGCATGAGCATGAAGCCCATTCAGTGTGTGAAGATTGGACTGTTTTGTTAATTGGTATCTTACAGAGCTCTAGTGAATGATAGTACATTTTGAACAATATCCATGCCTCATGCCAATTTTTTAGCTTTGCCACCACTACTTTTAGTTTAGTCTAACTAATTTCCTCATTATATCATAGTCTCCCTTTTTAAAGTGATATGCTATAGCAGTAGCTTTACTTAAGGTCATCCCTTTAGTGATTATTTAAAATTTGATTGTATTATGATTCCTATTGCTTAGCAGCCCCACCACAGTAATCCATTGCACCAGGTTGTGCATTCCACTGAGGACTAGATCTCAGCTGCCCCAGTCATTGGTTCTAAGAACAATGAAGAAGTCATTTATGACCATCTATAAACTTAACCTCTTTAGCATGTCCCAAAGAGACATTGACCCAATCAATACTGGGGTAATTGAAATTTCCCATTATTATTTGCTTTTCAAAATGTCAACTAGCATTTCTGAATCTGTTTTGGCCAAATGGCCAGAAGTATATACACCCTTTTCTATCCTCTTATCCATCATACATGGAATTTCTGTCCATAAGGACTCCATAGTGCATTTTGGGGTAGATTTTATAAATCTAAGCGCGCGCATACTTTTGTTTGTGCACCAGGCGCGAACAAAATTACGCCAGATTTTATAAGATACGTGCGTAGCCGCACATATCTTATAAAATCCGGGGTCGGCGCGCGCAAGGGGGTGTACATTTGTGCAACTTGCGCATGCCGAGCCCTGCGCGAGCTGCCCGTTTCCTCCAAGGCCGCTCCGAAATTGGAGCGGCCTCGGAGGGAACTTTCCTTCTACCCCCCTGCACCTTTCCCTCCCTTCCCCTACCTAACCCACCTCCCGACCCTATATAAACCTTCCTCCTACCTTTGTTGCTAAAGTTACGCCTGCCAGAGGCTCTGGCGCACCATCACCCGACTCAAGGGCTGGTCTGGAGGCCTCGACCACGCCCCTGACATACCCCTGAAATTCGCACCGCCCACCTGACATACCCCCGGCACGCCCCCCCTTGCGAAGCCCCGGGACTTACGCGCATCCCGGGATTGCGCGCGCCACCGAGCCTATGCAAAATAGGCTCGGCATGCGCAGGGGGGCCTATTCAAAAAGGGTTACACGCGTACCTTATGCGTGTAACCCTTTTAAAATCTGGCCCTTTGTTTCCTGCAAAAGTTTTATCATGCTTGACTCTATACCAGCTTTTACATATCATGCTATCCCCAGCAGTTTAATCTGTCATATTGATATAAATGTAAACTCTTGTATTACAGTGTCCCATTGGTTGTCCTATGTCTCTAATGTCTCTGAAATACCTGTAATGTGTATATCCTTGTATAATGCCAAACATTCTAACCTAGTGCCTCCCTAAAAAACTAAAGAGATATATTCTAGGTTGTAGTTTACATTCAGAAACTGATTTTTTACTTTGTGTGCTTTCAATAAAAGATCATAGGTTGACTCATACTTGAACTAGAAAATTTTCATGAAACTCATTCCAGAAGAGATTTTCAATTTGAGAAAGACTACATGAAATCCAGAAAACTGATGATGGCACATTCACTTAACATAGTAACATAGAAAATGGTGGCAAATAGAGATCAAAAATGCCCTTCTAGTCTGTCCAGCAGTGATTTTATGAGCATTTTCCTAATGTAAATCAAATTCCCACATGGAATCCACCCCAATCCTGATGTGTCCCCTCTAAAGTTACAACTACTGCTTGGTGCAAGTTACCCCATGCCTTTCATGAAGCACAATGTACTGAAACATGTCACTGCTGCTTTGAAACTGTTAAAATTGGAGATATGATCAAGCATTGTATCTCTCTTACCGTGAATTGGCAATACCTCTGACAATGCTTTTTAAGATTTGTGGGTTGGTGGATCCTTGGCCCGAGGCGCGAGTTGTTACTGCCTGTGGGGAGGAGCCTCTCAGGTCTGCACCGTCGGGAGGTGGGATAACGGCACAGGAGGAAGTTCTTGGCAAGGGATGGCGAGGTCCCAAGGTCCCGTAGCTACCTCCGCAGGGTGGTGTGCTGTAAGAGGTTCTGGAAGGTCGGCCCCAAGGGGGCACAACTGCAGCGTGGAGGAAGAGACCAGGAGCATAGACCACCCACTGGTTGAGGTAGTCTGATCCAGGCCCAGGCAACTGAAGATGGTAGAAACCCGGAGAGCGGAGGTGGTACCAGAGAATAGGCTGGAGCTGGCCCGAGGATCGGGACAGGAGACAAGCTGGTACAAGCAGGGATCCAACCCCGAAGAGCAGGGAAGGACTAGCCCGAGGAGCAGGCAAGCACTGCCAGTTTAAAGCGTGGATGCGGGCACAGCCCCGAGGAGCAAGGAGGCCCAAAGAGGAACTCAAAAGACTGCAAAACCAAATGAGACACAGGTAGCTCAACCCAAGAAGGATGGAGCCCAAGAGGCGTGGGGCCAGCCCGAGGAGTGGGGTAGGCCAGGGGATCAAGTTCCCGGTAACGCACACTGACCCCCGAGGAGAGGATGCCAGACAAGGTTCAAGGGAGACAGCAGCCGAAGTGGAGAATCCGCAGCAGTAGAGTCTCAGGACGGAACTTGTTGCCAAGTCAGTTTCCTGGAGCATCAGCGGCGCTTAAGAAGGACAGGCCGATGATGTCATCAAAGCGGGATGCCCCCGAGGTTCCCGCCGAAGACGCTTCATAGACGGGGCCTGTGACGCGCGCACCTAGGTGGGCCCAGCGTCAGAGCAGGGAGCAGCGGCGTCCATGCTGCCAAGGAGAGTCCCAAGGAGCACGGCGTTCCTGACAAGCCCTTGCCACAAGCAGCCCCGGGGAGGCCAGGAAGGCAGTGCAGGAGGTGAACACTCACAGTCGCAGCCATCTGCGACCGACGGGAGTAACAATGCTGCTATCCTTGCCTGATGCTTGAGTCCCTTACCCTAAAGTCTTAATAAGGCATATCATTTGATTTTTTTTTTAATTATGCCTTTCCTTTTATTTGTTGAACCTGTTATGTGATGGGTTATTTTATTATAAAGATTAATGATTGTATTATTATTACATGTTGATTATACTGATTTTTTTTATATTTTCTTTCATACTTATTAATTATAAAACTTATTAATTAAAAGTTGTATTAATTTGATTATATTATTTGATATGCTTCTAAGGTATTTAATCTATGTACATCACACTCAGCATGTGGGTTGGGCAATTTCAAAGATTATACTAGAAATGGCATAGTTTTAATTATTGAAACAGTTTTCTCAGCTCAATGCTTAGTATTCACTTTCAGGATACTCCATGCATCCACTGCATTTTCTGTGAAGAAAATATTAAAAAACATTGAATCATAGAAAGGGCAGTGAACACACTGAACAGCTTCCCAGATGGTGGAGGCAAAGTTAAAAACAGAAATCAAGAAAGCATGGGGTGCAACACAGGGGATCCGTAGTTATGAAAAAGTAAAGAGAAAGACTGAGATCAAGTGGAAGACTAAATGGGCCTTGCAATCCTTATCAGTTGTCATAAATTCTGTGTTTCTAAGTTTCTAATCTCAGCAGCCTCCTTGACCTCATCTACAAACCACTGAGGTAATGAATGTCCTTCCCATGTATTTGTGACTTTGCAAATAATCAAAAAACAATCTTGATCATCTACCTTCTCTGACAGAAAAGGGAAACAATGACAGAACAAATCTGTGAAATGTAAACTGACTGTTTGCATTTTAAGGATATGCACAAAAATGTTTCTGTTTACTGAACAGCCGGGATATATCAGGGATCAGACTTACTTGAGCCAAAGAGAACAGACGTTGATTATTTCAATGCTTCGTCAGGCTGTAGTGCATGCTGTTTTGGATGTATACATGACTCAGATTAGTTCAAGGTTTTGCTGATGAATGCACTTTGAAACATTAATTAGAGTAATATAAACTAAATTAATTAGAGTTGGATAACTCTGACCATCAGAGCTTGAATATAATGTACTGGAATCAGTGACTTCCAAAGGCTTCTGCACTTGTAATAGAAATTTTGTTTACTTACATTAATTTAAATTGCAAGATGATGCCATTCAATTTTTGGGCACAACATTAGCATTGTTTACTGCAAGATATCACCATCTGCAAAAAGTAGTAATACTAGAGAGGGACTGATTCAGTTTTTGTGATGTTTAACCTTGGATTTCTGACCTGGAAGTTTACTAATTAAGGAACTTAAATCTGTTCTTGGCACTCTGATAGTTTCACATTGGGAAAAAATTGATTTTTTTTAGGCATTGATATATATATGCTAACCCACGTTTCACAGCTAAAGACAAGTAAATCAAGTCAGTTTGATGTCAAAGATTACATACACACAGAAAAGGAAATGAGGGATTTCCCATCCAATGAAAGAAGCAATAAATATGATGCCAAAATGTTGGTTTGCGTGTGGAAACCTGAATTGGTGCCTCTCCAACGTTCAGCCCCATGGGAGAACGGGCGCTCCGTGTTGAGCACCCGCTCTCTCAACACGCGCCCAGCCTCCTCTCCTGGGCACGCAATCCTATATTTAAATTAGGGGTGGCGCTAAAAGGAGGTGTTAGGGATGATTACGCGCCCCCCCCCCCCTAGCACCTCCTTGGCCCAGGAGAGGTGGCTCTGTCAGCGGGTTCCGGAAACCGAGGCTCAATTTTATGAGCGTCGGTTTTCTGAACCCGCTGACAGTGATCAGTTAGGAAAACGGATGCCGGTAAAGTTGAGCGCCCATTCTCCTAACCGGACCAGCCAGGACATTTTTTTAAAAATATTTTTGGTTCCTCTGAATTAATATTGCAAGGTCTGCTCATCAATTAATGCCTGTCCTTGGGAAGGCATTAATTGATGAGTGTAAAATGTGTGGATTGGCCATACATTTTACTTTCTGAATCCCGGGTGACTGACTAATAATCTCATCAACCTGCATTTGCATGTGACGAGAGCCATTGGTTTTCAGGGGGTTTGGCCACACGTCTTCGAGGCGCTAAACCCCTTACAGTATAAGGGGTAATAGATGGCCCTTGAAAACATGCGACCAAACCCATGTTAATCAGTGTCATTGCCGAGCACACTTTACAGAATAGGCCCGACTGTCCCTTCCTCCCTTTTGCTTCCAAGTTATTCTCTGCACATAATGGGATTGATCTATAAAGGATTATCTGGGGAAAAAGCTTTGAAAAACTAGACTTCTTCCCTCCCTCCAGAAAAGTCTTAAATAAGCAGTGGTGGCAAGAATGAGAAATTTGGTGGTATAAATTGTACTCTGTCAGAACATTTTGCATACAAGGAATTAGCCAGAATAGTAAACTAGAAGGTAAATTGACAAGACATAGGAATGAAATCAAGGAGGACCTATCCTCATCAGCAGTTACAGTAACTCAGTAAGGTAGCAGAAGTGCTGCCCAGTGTTACCAGATGGGCAGTTTTCACCCCCAATTGGGCTACTTTTTCCGAGCGTTTGTGGGAAAAGCTTTCATTTTTTTTGGTGCGGGATATTGGGCTACTTTCTTTGACTTGTGCGTCTTTTTTGGGTATCTTGCTGGAAGGGGAGAAGAGGTGTACAGCCTTAAAGCTGCAAGTGCTTGCCTTTTCCCTAAGCTCCTGCTCGGGCGACAGGCGGTGACAGCTGTCACGGTCTGCCCCTGAAGTCACTTCTGAAACGAACCTCCTGCCTGGAACAGTCCTCCACTAGAACTCTCTTTCTTTCTGGTAGCCTTCGCTGCCACTCTTAGCAGCCTTTTTACTTCAGCCAAGCCTGGCCTCAGGCCTCCTGACCTCTGTACAAACAGCCTTTATACTCTGGGACTGCTTGGCTCCCAGTCCCGCAACAGTGTAGAATCAGTATGTAACAGTTTCTTTCATCAAGTGTTGTGCTCCTGCTTCGCAGCACGGAACCACCGATGTTGTTTGCGGCAGGAGCCACAGTCAATGCTCTTCACCGTGGCAGGGAGCCGCTGACCTCGGGGCTTCTCGCGTCAGGGAGTCCTACCAACGCCTTCATCCACCTCGTGGCCCATAGGCCGCAGTCCTCGGGCTCCCTTGCGGCATGGAGCCGCTCTCCAGCCTGCCTTCCAAGGCAGGGAGCTGCCTCCGGCCTCCGGTGTCGGGGCCTGCTCCTCAGCCCAGCCCTACTCCTCCGTCGTCAGCGTCTGTGCAGAGCCTCTGGCCATGGTCCTGCACTACTTCCTGCTTCCTGTTCCTAAGGCACGTGCCGCAACTCCTTCAGTGATTTAAAGGGCCAGCCTCCTGGCCCCACTTGGACTCCTCCCAGGGCGTTTCCTGATCTTCAACCCTATATAGGGCCCAGCTTCCAGTCCTTAGTTGCCTTCGCAAGTTTCTCTCAAGGACTTCTCGTCTTTGCTCCTGCTGGTATTTTCTGTTCTTCGTGGAATTCCTCATTGTTCTTCATGTTTGTGGTATCTTCTGGATTATCTCTCATCTTGTTCTGATGTTTTGTGGTGTGCCTTATGTTCCTTCCTGATAACTCGTCTCCGCTTCTGCTTTCTGTACCCATGGTTCCTCATTGCTATCACTTCTGGCGTACCATGTCATGTTTCGTCACCTCGTGGCATGAGCCTGTCTTCTCATCTGCAGCGCAAGCCTCTGGAGGGTCATCCTCGCCTGAAGCCAAGTCTCATCTTGGTCCTGTGTCTCATGCCTGAAGCCAAGTCTCATCTTGGTCCCCTATCCTGAATCTCATTTTGGCCTTCGGATGTTCTTGTGGCTGCTCCATCCATGCCTAAAACTCTGACTGAACCTGCTCCATTCCAGCGTGGTCCATGACCAGCCATGGGTGGCTGTGTAGGACGTGCCTTGGTGCAGGCTTCTACTGAATCTACGCCATTTTCCAGCTTCATCTTCCATATATTCATCTGGAGACTGCTTCACAATCAAGAGTGGTCTGTGACCAGTCCCGTGGGTCCGCCCTATGGTGGGCTGTGTAGGGCATGCTGCATCGCAGCCTCAATCCAGCACTTGACTTTGTTCCTGAACCTTGATCCTGAGTCTTTGTGCTCAAGCCTCTCATCTGAGCCTTCACATCCCAAGCATCTTGTCTGTGTCTTCACATCTCCAAGTTCCTCATCTTGAGTCTTCATGTTCCAGAGCCTTCGGCTGCCCTCATCTCCTGCCCGGCCTGCTGCCTTTGCCGTTCCCAGCCCGAAAGGGCTTAGAGTAGTCATAGGACCACTCAGAGACCATCCTTTCGTGGTTGGTCTCACTGAGGCTGTGCAGGTCAGCAGGGGCTTGGCTTCCTGGTCTCAGCCCAGGCTCAGATATGCTTCACCAGCCTTGGTTCTGCCTTGGACTCCTCTTGGATTGTGCCGAGGTCCAAGGGCACACTATCTCCTTGCAAATGGGACCACTCTCCTAGCGCTTCCTAACATCAAGTTCTTTTACCAGCAGTTTGTAACAGCACTGCAAAACTCCCTTTTAATACAAAGCTACCAACTCAGGCTTTCCCAGCCAGATAACTGCCTTGCTTGGGAGTAGCACAACTCTCCCCATCTCCCTTCGTTGTGCTGCGAGTTGTGGCCTCCCCAAACAACCAAACAATCAAGAACATACTTTTTAACCTAAGAAAAAGACACTCCTCATAACATTTTAAATCCACCCTCCCCCCAACCATATCACTCACTCCATTTCCATGGCTGACTCCATAGGACTCCTCTGTCAGAGAGTCTATATCCATGTCCTCCTCCTGCTATGAAGAGCAGGTCTTTTTAGGCCAAATCCACCATTCGGGCACACCCTCCTCCTCTATTACCATGGGTTCAGGTGTATGATTCGTTACTGCTTTGCACAGCTGGCTGCACTGCTTATTCCCTGGCCCATAGGTCAAGCTGTGCCTCTAAAAACATGGGAGTTGTAGTTCTTTTCTCCCTCGCTAGCACCCTCTGCTGTCTGCCTTGGGTGTTGGTTCTGCTTTTTTTATCATTATTCAAGTTTTTCTGTCTCACACAGGTTTGTGCTTCACTACACAGCATAGTGCGAAACGGGTGCGAATCTGATGAGAATAAGCTTGTGTCTTCTGCCCTCTTGCTTTAGAGAAGGTATAACAAATGTTTTTTTTTTTTTAAATTATTTTTTTAACAAAAGGAACAGAGTAAATAGTAATAATTTCTCCTCTCCCAGTTGTAATGTGAAAGTCAGTTTATCTGACTCGTTTTCCAAAGTTCTCTGGTCTTGGTGAGTTCTCACAAAGTTTTCATCACTGTTAATCCTCAGGGATCCTTTCCCTACTTTATAGCTACTTTTATTGAAAATAATGTCACAGCAGCGTGAGTAGAGCTGGATAAGACCTGGCCTACAGCCAGAGCCTCCCAGGTAGGATAGAGATACACTCTGGGCCATCATGGGATGCCTAAACATATCCTATCTGACAGAGGAGTACACTTTACTGCAAAGATTTGGAGAGCATTATGTCAAAAATTAGACATCGCCTTGGATTTAACCTCTACCTACCATCCTCAGTCTAACGGTCAGACTGAGAGGATGAATAGAACGCTGAAACAATTTCTGCGATCCTATGTCAGTTCTAGACAGAACGACTGGACTGAATTACTGCCTTGGGCACAATTTGCCATTAATTCGCATCCTGCTATTGCGATGGGGTCTTCCCCCTTCCAGCATGTCTACGGAAGACAACCATTACCTCCTCTGCCAATTCCATTGACAGTGACCTCTCCTGCTGCCCACTCTACTGCAGTAGAATTATCCCAACAATGGAGACAAACGAAGGAGCTTCTCCTCAAAGCAGGACAAAGGGCAAAATAACCTATGATGTTCATCATCAAAAGGCACCACAGTTTCAACCGGGAGACAAAGTCTGGTACACCCTCCGACTTAATATCATAGCGATATTAAGTCGGAGGCCCCCCGAAAAAAAAAAATTAAAATTGGCCCAAGGGCGCGGGTCAGAAGATGAATGCTCAATTATGCCGGCGTCAGTTTTCCGAACCCGTGGCTGTAAGCGGGATTGAGAACCGACGCTGGCAAAATTGAGCATCAGCTGTCAAACTCACTGACAGCTGCCACTTTTGTCAAAAAAGAGGCACTAGGGACGCGCTAGTGTCCCTAGCTCCTCTTTTTACCGGTGGCCCTCATCTGCATACTAAATTACGCACACAGGGAGAGTGGACACTCGCCCACTCTCCCGCGACTTTTACTGTATCAGCCCGAATGTATCCCAGGAAGGGTACAGACTCTTTGTGGAATTTGCACTTTTCAAGCTTTGCGTATAAGTGGTACTCATGCAGGCATCTTAGGACTTTGACATCCTCCTGATGAGTTTGCAGATCTTGAGAAAAGATCAGTATATCATCGAGATATACTACCACACATTGATAAACTAGACGTTAGTGTTCGTGGTAGTAGTGGGTGATCCTTGGGCCGGTAGCAGATAACCACGCTCCCGGGGGAAGATCCCGAGAGGGACCACCAATCAGGCTCAGAGTATGGAGAGACATACACTAGTTCTTTTATTAAACAGTATATCGAACCACCAGAGGTGGCAGTAGTGAGCTGGAAGTGCCCGGCTGGGCTGTAGTCCCTCAAATACTGGAACAGCGATCCTGTTCCAGTATTTGAGGCAGGGTATGCAGAGATCAGGAACAGAACCTTGATGGTAACACTCACACAATAGTCTCTTAGAAGCAGCCCAGGAGCTGTAATGAAGTAGGCCCTCGAGGAGCGAATACCTGGTTCCAGGGAACGCTCTGAGAGAGAGATGGTAACTCACTGGTGTTGTAGGCAGCGATGATTTCCTGGCAGAAATGGTATTCAATAGCAAGTCCAGGAACGTGGGCCCTCAAGGAGTGAGTACCGGTTCCAGACTGTGATCTGAAAAGCAAAAGAGAAAGCGAGGCCCCCGAGGAGCGGGTACCCCTGGTAAGTCTGAGGAGGCAGAGTAGCAAGGTATGTGGAGAGCGAATCCCATCCGCCGATACCTGGAGGAAAGCCCTTGCTAACTCGATTTGTCAGCGATTTTAGACACCTTAAATATCCGGTGAGGATGACGTCACCTCAGGGGGACGCCTCTGAGGCTTGTGCCACTACAGGCACCCGAGTCGGGGCCGCGCCATGTGGAGTTCAGCATCCGGTCGGTCCGGGGATGCCGGAGGAGAACGGCAAGATGATGCCACGGCAGCCACACCTCCAATAGGCAAAGAAGGAGTCACCAAAGAGGCAAGGCAGGAGTAGTGGAGAAGTCGGGCAGCGACAGTCTGTTGCATCCGTGGCTGCTCGATGCCCTCACTCTGCCCTTCTTACCACTGTGGCGACTCCCTCCAGGCCTGATGGACGGTTTGCTGCTGCGGTGTCTTCTTGCCGTCTTCCTCCGGCGTCCCCGGAGCGGCATCACAATGTGGATCCCCCATGTTCCTGATGACGTAGGGCGCCTGCGCTCTGAAATATGTACCAGCAAGGGTGCGAAACTCGGCGGTGTCCCCCTGAACTGACGTCATCTGCTTCCAATATAAAAAGTCTCAATATTTGCTAACAAATTGAGTTAGCAAGGATTCGTCCAAGCTACTCTGCCTCCTCAGCCTTACCAGGGCTACCCACTCTTCGGGGGCCTCGTTCTCTTTTCTCTATTTCAGATTGCCGATAGGAACCGGTACTCGCTCCTCGAGGGCCCATGTTCCTGAACACTCTGAAGATTATCTACTGCCTGGAAGCTATCACAGATACAGACAATTGTGAGTTACCATCGCTCTCTCAGAGCTTTCCCTGGAACCAAGAACTTGCTCCTCGAGGGTTTAACCCTTTCCAGCTACTGAGCTTTCTAAAGACCTTATGTGAGATCTGTCATCCAGTTCTGGCTATGAACACAGCATACCCTGTCTACTCACTATCTATAGTTTCTCTACAGCTCAGCATCCCTGGGATCGCTGTTCCAGTACCTGAGGGACTTCAGACCTGCCACCTCTGGTGGTTCTACTAACATGTCTAATAAAAGAATTTTCTGTGTTTGTCTCCGTACTCAATCCTAGCCTGTGGTCCCTCTCAGGATATCTTCCTGGGGGCGCAGTTATCTGCCATCGGCCCACCTATCTACATTCCTCTACAGCTGAGTGTCCTCTCCAAGCACTCCGCTGGTAACAGATGGCTACTCCTTCCCCACCAGGAGTCTTCGGCAACAGATTCATTACAGTTTGTTACTACTCCCTCTACAGGAGCTGAGCATATCAGTTTACTAACTTCTCCTTCCTCAGGAGTAGATTATAACAGATTGCTAACTCCAGGGCCATTCCAGAACTGGCAGTGGTTGCATCTGACCCCATGGTTATCCAGAAGTGGGTTTGTTCTTAGCACAATTGGTGCAGGATGCCACGTAGGAATAGGTATCCTTTTTGATAGTAGGCCACCAATATAGCTCCTGTATTTTGAGCAGGCTACGGCATTGGCCAGGATGGCCAGCCAGCTTGGAATCGTGCGCCCAAAAGAGCACTTTCTTCCTAAGTTTTTTTGGAACGATGGTTTTACCAGCGGGCACAGACTGGGTAGATTCCAAGAAGATTTTCTTCGGGTCAATCATGTGCTGTGGCTCACCAGGCACATCCTCCGAGTGAAAAGAGTGTGACAGAGTATCTGCTCTGGTGTTTCTATCTCAAGGGCGAAACTTGAGCAAAAAGTTGAACCTATTAAAAAATAGGGACCATCTGGCCTGTCTGTAGTTCAGGCGTTGTGTGTGGCGGAGGTACTCTAGATTTTTATGATCCGTGAATATGTTTATTTGATGTTGAGTGCCTTTGAGCCAAGGCCGTAATTCCTCGAATGCAAGCTTTATTGCCAAGAGCTCTTTATCGCTGATCCCATAGATGTTCTCGGCAGGAGAAAATCTTCGTGAGAAGAACAGGGACGTAAGGCTTTTGAGTCTCCTGTTTGGCTTAACACAGCCCCTACACCCAATTCTGAAGCATCAACTTCGACGATAAAGGGCTTGTTGGGGTCTGGATGCTGCAAGCGTGGTTCTGTGGAGAAGGCAGTCTTCAATTTCTCGAAACCGGAAATGGCCGCTGCTGACCATTTTGAAGCGTTGGCACCCTTGCGGGTCATCGCAGTTAAGGGTACGGTTAAAGAAGAGTAGTTCTTTATGAAGCTTCGATAATAGTTGGTGAACCTCAGGAATCTCCTTAACGCCTTCAGGCTGGTAGGTTGGGGCAATTCTTGATACTTCCAGGTTTGTGAGGATCCATTTGGAAGCCTTCTTTTGACACAATGTAGCCTAGAAAAGGCACTGAGTCTTTGTGAAATTCACACTTGGAGAGTTTGGGTACGGCCGGTGTTGGCGAAGATGGTGGAGTATTTGCTTGATGTCTGCAATGTGAGTGTCCAAATCCTGGGAGAAGATTAATAATTCATCCAGGTAGACCACAACGTTCTTATACAGCAGATCCCGCAAAATGCCGTTCATCATATTTTGGAAAATGGCGGGTGCATTGCACAACCCGAATGGCATTACTAGATACTCGAAGTGGCCGTCTCGCGTATTGAAGGCCGTTTACCATTCATCGCTGCTCTGAATGCAAATGAGGTTGTAGGCCCCCTTCAGGTCAAGCTTTGAAAATATCTTGGCCCCTTGCAGGCGGTCAAACAGTTCCGAGATTAACAGCAAGGGGTAACGGTCTTTGATCGTGATTTTGTTTAGACCTCGGTAATCGATACATGGACGTAGGGTACCGTCCTTCTTCCCCACAAAGAAAAAGCCTGCACAGGCTGGAGACTTTGATGGTCGTATAAAGCCCTTCTGGAGATTTTCTTCAATGTATTCCGATATTGCTTTATTCTCAAGAGCTGAGAGAGGGTACACCCTACCCTTCGATGATTCAGTGTTGGGCTTCAGTCTTATGACACAGTCATAGGGCCTATGTGGAGGAAGAATATCAGCCGCTTCTTTGGAGAATACATCCCCGAAGGATGCGTATTGGGGCGACAGCTCTGGCATCACTGGAGTCTTAGGCATGCACATGATAGGCGAGATCTCTTGAAGACACTTCCCTTGACATTCTGGGCCCCTGCGGGAGAGATCCAAGGATGCCCAGTCAAATTGGGGTTGGTGCACTTGTAACCAGGGTAACACCAGGACGATAGGGTGCATGGCCTTTTCCAGTACAAAGAAGGAGAGCGATTCCGTATGGAGAGCTCCGGTGTGGAGAGTAACTGGTATGGTTTGGCAAGTCACGTCGCCTGGTAAGGGCTCTCCATGAATGGAGAATAACAGTAGTGGATCTTTCAACTTGATGAGTGGAATCCTCAAGTATTCCACTAGACGTCTGGGAATGAAGTTGCCTCCTGCCCTTGAATCCACCACGGCAAGAGTCTGAACCGTGACCAGTCCGTTGGTCAAAGAGACTGGAAGAGAAAGCAGGGGAGAGGGCGTGGTATGGCCTAAGAACAGTCCTCCAGCAGGACTTAGGCCCATCCGTTTTCTGGACAATAGGAACATGTAGAGACATTATGGCTGGGCTGACCACAGTACATGCAAAGGCAGCGCTTTTTCCGAAGTCTTCTTTCTTTGGAAGTTAAACGTCCATGACCAAGTTGCATCGGTTCATTTTTATCAGCAGCAAGAATTACTGAAACCATCTGAGGTGTAGATATAGCACTAGCCTGTTTCAACCCAGGTGACACCTTAGGCCGGAGTTCCTTCACCTTGTCCGGAGCCGGTGATTAATCTGAGTGGCCAAGGCTACTAATTCGTCCAGCGAGTCAGGTGTTTCGCGAGCAGCCAGCTTGACCTTTAAACGGGTATCCAGGCCTCTGCAAAAGAGTGTCTTGAGACATTTGGGGTCCCAGTGGAGTTCTGCCGCAAGAGTTTTGAACTCGATGGCAAATTCAGCCAATGATCTGCTGCCTTGCTTCAATTCCACCAAAGCAGAACCGGCTACAGAAGTTCGAGCAGGGTAATTGAAAACGTATTTAAACAAATCCATAAATCCTTCTATGTCCAGCAAAATGGGGTCCTTGTGCTCCCACAAGGTAGATGCCCAAGACAAAGCCTTACCATCCAGGTATGCAAGGATGTACGTAGTCTTGGAAAGAGCCATAGGAAATAAAGATGGCTGTAAGGCAAAATGCATGCAGCACTGGTTTAAGAAGCCCAGGGCCTTCTGGATTTCATCAGAAAAGTGGATTGGAGCTGCCAGTGGTACAGCAGTTTTTAAAGTTACATCCTGCAACTGACCTTCATGATTGGAAGCTGTGCCTTGAACCTTCTGTGTGTATAGCTGATGAAATGCTGAAGTAAGTTTCTCCAAGGCGTCTTGCTGCTCCACAATGTGCTGGGCCAGGCCCGGTATGGCCTGCAAGGCATTGAGTTGTGCCGGATCCATGGAGTTAGCAATCTGTTAGTGTTCGTGGTAGTAGTGGGTGGATCCTTGGGCCAGTAGCAGATGACCACGCCCCCGGGGGGAAGATCCCAAGAGGGACCACCAGTCAGGCTCAGAGTATGGAGACAGACACACACTAGTTCTTTTAATAAACAGTATATCGAACCACCAGAGGTGGCAGTAGTGAGCTGGAAGTGCCCGGCTGGGCTGTAGTCCCTCAAATACTGGAACAGCGATCCTGGATAACTGAGCTGTAGAGAAACTGAATATAGTGAGTAGGCAGGGTATGCAGAGTTCAGGAACAGAACTTTGTTGGTAACACTCACACAATAATCTCTTAGAAGCAGCCCAGGAGCTGTAATGAAGTAGGCCCTCAAGGAGCAAGTACCTGGTTCCAGGGAACGCTCTGAGAGAGAGAATGTAACTCACTGGTGTTGTAGGCAGCGATGACTTCCTGGCAGAAGTTGTATTCAGTAGCAAGTCCGGGAACGTGGGCCCTCGAGGAGCGAGTACCGGTTCCAGACTGTGATCTGAAAAGCAAAAGAGAAAGCAAGTTCCCCGAGGAGCGGGTACCCCTGGTAAATCCGAGGAGGCAAGGTATGCGGAGAGCAAATCCCATCCGCCGATACCTGGAGAAAAACCCTTGCTAACTCGATTCGTCAGCGATTTCAGAGATCTTAGATATCCGGTGAGGATGACGTCACATCAGGGGGATGCCCCTGAGGCTCACACCACTGCCGGGACTCGAGTCAGGGTCACCGGGAAACATGGCATAGGGATGTGCAGAGGGACACCATACATTGCATTTGGGATTAGGATTCGTTGGGGGGCAGATACGTTGCATTCGGCAGTATGGCGCCCCGATACGTTAATACGTCGATTTCTATTTGTTTCCCCGCTAAAATTAAATTAACTACAACCTCCCACCCTCCTGACCCCCCCAAGACTTACCAAAACTCCCTGGTGGTCCAGCGGGGGGTCCGGAAGCCATCCCCTGCACTCACACCCTCGGCTGCCGGTTTCAAAATGGCGTCGATAGCCTTTGACCTACTATGTCACAGGGGCTACCGGTGCCATTGGTCAGCCCCTGTCACATGGCCATCGGCAGTATCTTGTGCTCCTACCATGTGACAGGGGCTAACCAATGGCACTGGTAGCCCCTGTGACATGGTAAGGGCAAAGGCTATCGGCGCCATTTTGATTACTGGCAGCCGACGGCCCGAGTGCAGGAGATCGCTCCCAGACACCCGATGGACCACCAGGGACTTTTGGCAAGTCTTGGGGGACCCTGATGACCCTCACAAGACTTGCCAAAAGTCCAGCAGGGGTCTGGGAGCGACCTCCTGCACTTGGGCTTCGCCTGCCATTATTCAAAATGGCGCCGATAGCCTTTGCCCACACTATGTCACAGGGCCGGGGACACTGGAGGAGAATGGCAAGATGATGCCATGACAGCCAAACCTCCAAAAGGCAAAGAGGTAGTCGCCAAAGAGGCAAGGCGGGCGTAGTGGAGACATCAGGCAGCGACGGTCGCAACATTAAGTCCCTTAAAATGTCGTTCATCATATTTTTAAAGACTGCAGGTGCGTTACTTAAACCGAAGGGCATGACGAGGTATTTAAAGTGTCCATCACGGGTGTTAAAAGCAGTCTTTCATTCGTCTCATTCTCGAATACGCACCAAGTTGTAAGCTTCCTTAAGGTCTAATTTGGAAAATATTTTGGCTCCTTGGAGCCTATCGAACAGTTCAGAAATTAAGGGCATGGGGTACCTGTCCATGATGGTAATCTCATTCAGAACCCTGTAGTTGATGCAGGGGTGTAAGGTGCCATCTTGTTACCCTATGAAAAAGACGCCTGCACCGGCAGGAGATTTGGAGGGTCTGATTAATCCCTTTTGTAGATTTTCTTTATGTAGGTAGACATCGCTTTAGTTTCAGCTACTGACAGAGGATAAACTCTTCCTTTGGGAGGTTCTGAATTAGGTTTCAGTTTTATGGCGCAGTCAAACACTCTGTGCGGTGGAAGAACATCAGCTGCTTGTTTTGAGAAAACATCCTGGAAGGAGGCGTATTGTGAAGGTAAGCCAGGTAATGATGCAACTGAGCAGTGAAACGTCCGCAAGACACTGACCATGACAGTCTGGTCCCCACCGGGACGGTTCCAACGTGGCCCAATTAAATTGTGGAATATGGTCTTGAAGCCAAGGCAGCCCCAATACCACCAGATGCATGGCTTTTTCCAATACTAGAAATGAAATGGATTCTGAATGTAGAGCTCCAGTGTGCAGCGCAATGGCCTGGGTGGTCAATGAAACTTCCCCAGGAAGTGGTTCTCCATGGATAGAGGACAATAGCAGAGGCTTAGCTATTGGTGTGATAGGAATCCGTAGATGTTCAACTAAGCGCTTCAGAATAAAATTACCTCCTGCACCGGAGTCAATGAGTGCGAGAGTCTGAAATTCAAGACCTCCGCAGAGCAGCGATACTGGTAAGGATTATGGAGGAGTAGGAGAGGTGGGACAGGTTTGGACTGTGTGGCCCGATTGGCCACAATACATGCATAACCCCATGCCCTTGCAGAAATGTTTCTCCTTGGAAGTTAAGTAGCTACAGCCTATCTGCATAGGCTCTTCTTCCTCTAAGGATGCAGATGGTAAGCTAGAAGCAATTGGCACAGGTTTAGGATGGTTAGCCCCCACCGTAGACTTTCCCCAGAGTTCGGTTGCGGATGTGGCTGTCAATTCTCCCAGCCAATTCCATCAGAGACTCAAGAGTATCAGGCAAATCACGAGCTACTAACTCGTCCTATAAGCGAGAGTTGAGGCCCTCCATGAATATGGCACGTAAGCATCCAGGGTCCCAATGTAATTCGGATGCTAAAGTCTTAAATTCAATTGCAAAGTATTTAAGTGACTTGTTACCTTGCTGAAGGTTGAGCAAAGCAGAACCAGCGACAGTTTGGTGAGCCAGGTCATCAAAAACAGACTTAAAAATTTTTAGGAATCCTGGTAAATCGTTCAGGATAGAATATTCACGTTCCCATAACGGTGAAGCCCAGGCCAGGGCTCGTCCTTCTAGGAACGATAGGATGCAGGTGGTCTTGGAAGCTTCGGTGGGAAAGAGGGTAGGCTGTAATGAAATAAATGCATGCTGCATTGATTAACAAACCCTCTGTACCTCTTGGCTTCACCCGTAAAGCAGGCAGGTGTGGCTAAAGGAACAGTGGTCTTGAGGGTTACCACTGGGGACAGCAATTCCTTCACAGGAGGAGCTGAAGAATTCAGTTGAGCATGTAACTGATTGAAGGCAGTAGCAAGGCTCCCCAAAGACATTTGTTGTTCCATGATCCACTGGGCTAGGCCTGGGATGGTCTGCAGGGCCGCGAGCTGAGCCGCATCCATGGAGTTAGCAATCTGTTGTGTTTGTAGCATTGTGGACCCTTGGTCGCTGTGGACTCCGCCCATGGGGAGGGGCCCCATGGGGAACTATAGTGATAGGCTAAACTCAGATAGCAGACACGGAATAAATGGAAAGCTTTACTGTACTACCGTAGATAGATGGTATGAAGCAGGAAGGTGAGGCACTGAGATCCGCGAGGTGCCAAATCGTTCAGCAGTCTCAGATGTAGAATCTCACCTAGATGTTCAAGAGAGGTGGGGACCCGCGGTGCGGGAAACACCGAGCCTGGTGGGTGGAGTTGGAGCACCGGATCGTAGAGGTACTCACAGGAGTGTAGGCGTCTTCCTGGTAGTGAGATGGTGGGACCGAAGGTCCAAGGTACAGGATACATAGACTGGTAGGCCCTCAAGGAGCAAGTACCTGATAGTCCAGAGATCCTGAAAAGAATAAGAGAGAGAGACCCCCGAGGAGCAGTTGTCTCAGTTAATAGAGGCCCCGAAGGGTGATGGAAGTGAGAGACCCCCGAGGAGCGGGTATCTTGAGCTTCTAAAGGAGCAAGGCCCTTGGAGTTAGAGCGGCATCTAAGCATGCAGTTTAGAGCGGTCAGAGTAGCTTAAAGCAAAGTCCTTGCTAACTCAAAGGTGGTAGCGAAGCGGAAGCTTAAAATACCCGGAGGTATTGATGTCATGCGGTGGGGATGCTCCCGAGGTTCCCACCATGATGTGTATTTGAGTGTAGAAGATGTTCGTGCACATGCCCTAGGAGGCCACAGGAGTGACCATGGTGGATTGGAATGCCCAAGCTAAGCTGGAGATGCCGAGGCCCTTTGGCACTCGGCACTGGAGGCAGCCATCCTGCCCAAGGAGGGGGAAAAGGGAAGAAAAGAAGTAAGGCAGAGTGGTCGCAGCCATCTGCGACCGATGGATGCAACAGTCGAATTTATGGTATCTGAAACATACAACTGGTTCTTGCATAGTACTGTTCACCAAAAGAAGTATAGAAGATCTATTTATACATAATTGTTGGAGAAGAACCCCTGAAGATTTTGAAGTTCTACGATACAAAATTGCTTTCAATTGCATCATGTGTTCAATGCATTTTGAACTAGAATTAAGAACTAAAGCTTCACTTTCAGCTAGCAAAAGTTTCAGAAAGGAATTAAACATAGAAACATAGAAATGATAGCAGAAGAAGACCAAACGGCCCATCCAGTCTGCCCAGCAAGCTTCACACTTTTTTTTTTCTCATACTAATCTGTTTCTCTTGGCTCTTAGTTACCTTTTGGTTCTATTTCCCTTCCACCCCCACCATTAATGTATTAATGTAGAGAGCAGTGTTGGAACTGCATCTAAGTGAAATATCTAGTTTAATTAGTTAGGGGTAGTAACCACTGCAATAAGCAAGCTACACCCATGCTTATTTGTTTACCCAGACTATGTAATTCAGTCCTTGTTGGTTGTTGTCTGTATATAGATCCACTTTTCTTCACTCCCTGCCATTGAAGCAGAGAGCTATGCAGGATATGCGTGAAGTATCGGTCTTTCTCCCCTGCCGTTGAAGCAGAGAGCTATGCTGGATATGCATTGAAAGTGAAGTATTAGGCTTATTTGGTTTGGGGTAGTAACCGCCATAACAAGCAAGCTACTCCCCACTTTTTTGTGAATGCAAATCCATATTTTCCACATTTCCTCTTGCCGTTGAAGCTTAGAGCAATGTTGGAGTCGCATTAACCATGTGTATGTTTATTGAATAAGGGTATTATCTCCAGGTAGTAGCTGTTCATTCCCGCGAGCCACCCACTCTTCATTCACGTCCTCTAGACTTTATGGATCCACAGTGTTTATCCCACGCTCCTTTGAAGTCCTTCAGAGTCCTGGTCTTCACTACTTCCTCCGGAAGGATATTCCAGGCATCCACCACCCTCTTCGTGAAAAAATACTTCCTGACATTGTTTCTGAGTCTTCCTCCCTGGAGCTTCAAATCGTGACCTCTGGTTCTGTTGATTTTTTTCCGACGGAAAAGGTTTGTCGTTGTCTTTGGATCATTAAAACCTTTCAAATATCTGAAAGTCTGTATCATATCACCTCTGCTCCTCCTTTCCTCCAGGGTGTACATATTTAGATTCTTCAATCTCTCCTCATAAGTCATTTGATGAAGACCCACCACCTTTTTGGTCGCCCTTCTCTGGACTGCCTCCATCTTGTCTCTGTCTCTTTGGAAATACTGTCTCCAGAACTGAACATAGTACTCCAGGTGAGGCCTCACCAAGGACCTGTACAAGGGGATAATCACTTCTCTTTTCTTACTCGATATTCCTCTCTCTATGCAGCCCAGCATTCTTCTGGCTTTAGCTATCTCCTTGTCACATTGTTTCGCCGACACTGCAGAACTGCTACTTCAGATATACTTCAGATATACTATGCACCCAAAAACAAGCTGTATCTTATATTTCTATGACTGATACTATAACATCTGTCATGAGTGAACAAACTGTTTGAACTTGAAAAAGATAGTTTGATTAGATTGATAGAAGAACTAGTGGGCTTATATCGTACTGTTATGGCATGGGTGATGTGGCTAACTGCTGTTAATACCTGGATAACAGTACTAGCTTATGGTATCAACAATGACTAATCATCAGCCAATTGGTGCAGCTAAATTTGGGATTGAATTTCATGTTATGTTAGCGAACATGAATATGGAATTGTTACCAGTAGCAGAGGATATTAAGACATTATATCAAGTCTATCTCATTGAAATATTGAGGCAGATGCAGAAAAGACTTCCATCAAATGTCCAGCTGTTGAAATCCTTAGCCGACTTGAGCCCATCCATCGTTCTTAGTCCGAGAAGGCCAACTCTGTCTAAGTTCTCATTTTTGTCACTATCTACTAGAAAAGAAAGCCTTGGGTTACTTTAACAGTGAAATAAACGTCAATTAATATCTTGGTCCAACATAGATCATTTGAATGTAGAAAAATTCTGGGCCAAATGTCATCAACCATATGGATGTAGCAGGGGATCATGACATATAAAATAGGTCATTTTGCATTATCACTCTTGTCATTGCCGTTCAGCAATGCCGCCGTTGAAAGAACTTTTCTCAGATGAACCTTATCAAAACAAAACTGAGAAACAGAAATCAAAACGAACTGCTGGAGGCAATTTTACACATTCGTGCATATGTATCCAGAAAAAAAATTGGTACTGTAACAGTTTTGAGCCAAGATCATCTATGCTGATTTGTTTTACATCCGATATGTTCAGATGTAATGGCAACACTGAACATAACAACCTTGATTTTTAGGTAGTGCTTCTATACCTTGAGAACAGACTGCCACTGCTAATGAGTCTCGAACATCTCCCGTGCATGCATGCTTTTCAAACCCAAACTGTGTGCAAGAATTAATCATCTGCACAAAGCATGCAGTTTTTTTTTAACTAAGTCTTGCTTTAAAAATATTGCACTGAATGTGCAGAGTTTAGCAGGGCCAGGGCAAGAATATTTAGTGCCTGGGGGGGAGGGGGGGGGTCAAATCCCCAACCTGGACTTGCTTCTAATACATCTTGAATGGCGCAGTTCTGCACAGCTCTCAGATAAATCTTATATTATGGCAACACCAAACATGACAAACTTGATTTTTGGACTATTCTAATAATATTTTTAAACTTTTTAAGATTGTTAATATTGAAAACTTGTCTGCACGCAATGCAGGAATTTGTGTACAATCGTGTATAATAAAAATTGGTTATGCAACTTTTGAATTTTGGGCTACTTTTGGGTTAGATTTGGTGATTGATTGGACTCTAAAGCTTTTTGGCATCTGGCAACCCTGATGCTGCCTGCTGTATTCATTATCTCTTCTACAGGCAGGCGTGCTGCATTATTCATTAGGGATATGCATACATCTGAAATGACAGACAATGTTGTTTCTTGTCATTTTCAAAATGAAACAATAGGCAAAAACATAAAATTCCATGATTTTCTTCTGTCGTTTTTAATGAGCACAATTTCTGAATAGTGCACACTAATTGTGAATAGTGCTCACTATTTGAAAACAGTTCATACTATTTAGAAATAGTATGCACTCTTTCCGAAACATAAAAATTTAAAAAAAAAGGGGGAAACAATGATAACGAAAATCATCCCTCAAATGACACAAAATATCATTTTTGGCCTGCACACCCCTATTATTCATCATTATCAACTACAAGTTTACATAACATGAAACATGTGTTTGCCATGAAGCAAACTGCCTGAGGACCAGAGTATCATCTACTGAGGATGGCATAGCTGACTAGTCTTTTTTCACCAATACCATCCTCCCCAAAGTATAAATTCTACTTAAATATTACAGTAGGTTGCTGATCCACACACTTTCTGGTTTGGAAGGAATCTCTGCTGGAAATCCTATTACACAAGCAACATATTGCTTAAGAGTTGTCTCTGGTGAGAAGGTAGAAAATTATCTAGGAAACCAAATGCATGTGTTCTTGAGTTGGGGATTTTTTATTTATTTATTTTTTTTTGTATTGCATTTGCATTGTTGTTGGGCTAGTCCCTAGTGATTTTTTGCTATATATAATTACTGAATTTGGTCTACTGTTCCCTGCCAGCTGGAAAAGTTTTGTCATCATTCTCATTAGCAGTGGCAGCAACAGCAGAAGGAACCTTATCGTCAGTATCATAACCACTAGCAAAAAAGCAGAGAGGCAGGAGAAGAACTGAATATTTCAGGTTCTCTGTCCCCTTCTTCTTCTTCTTCTTCTCTTAGGCCAAGAGAGTATGATTTTTTCCTAGGTAGAGCAGATGTGTCTGCTAGAATAGAATTTTCTTGCATCTCAGTTGTAGAATGCTTTATTTAATAGGGGAAAATTGTCAGGCATGTTAAGTTTGGGATGTTTGTGTATCTTGATTAAGACTGTTTTATTTGCAAAGGAAAACAAAAAAGAGTGTTATGGAGAAAAACAGTTATTTTTACATGAAGGCCCTATGATTAAACTGGGCATTGACATGATTGGTTTGCATTTGGAAAAATAATGAGCAGATTGTGCTGGGAAATATAATGGTCAAATATGCAGCGTTATTAGAAATGTCATGGAAAATATATATATAACCAGATTACTGGATACATTTGAAGTATGTATATTTTAATAACAATGTCCTCTCAGAGCTTGGACTAATTTGTGATGAATTCCTCCTTCCCCCATGAATCTTCAAGAGGCTGGCAACAGGAAGGAGTATAAGAATTTAGGTGGTAGCAGGATTGCTAGTGGGGGAAATTTGTAAATAGTCCATAGCTCCAAATTACAACCTGCAAGAGTTTCCTTTGAAAAGGTTGTGCACTATGGGGATAATATTCAGCCACTGAGAGGCTTGGCTAGTTAGCTGGATAAATGTATCCGGCAAACTAGCAAGCTATATTCAGTGGTACAGTCACACCGCTGAATATACCCAGCTATCTTAAACATTTCCAGCTAATTTTATCCAGCTAAATTTAGGATAGCTTGATGGCATGACCAGAGTTACTCTGAATATCAGACTCCTAGATTTATCATTTTGCTATAAAATTGTGAAAAATAGCGCCCATGATAAAAAAGGGGCATGGTTAGGCTACTTGCTGGAGAGAGAGAGAGAGTCAGAGACAGAGATTGAGACTGACTCTTTATAAGGCTCTCATATAAATAAGCTATTTATACCACTGTAAGAGGGGCAATTAGTAACTCAGGGAGAGGTTTAGGTGGTGGGATAGGTTTTAGGGGGCAGTTTTACATACATAGAGGTACGAACAGCACAGTAGACAATAGTGAAGATTTTATGTGATTTGGAGTGATGAAAGGTACACAAAGATAAGATTTGTACATTGTACTCTCAAACTAGCTTGATAGGAGAGCTCACAGTGACAAACCAAAGAGGAGAAAGAGAACATATATATATATTGGAGTCTGTTGTTTTTAATTAAGTTAGTAATTAATAAAGTTTTTTTCAATAATTTTTTATACAGTTATCATTAGTGCTCCTCTCTCATCAGTTGGGGTTTGTTTTGGTATATATTAAAAATGGCCTATCTGCCTCTCGAGGACCCTAGCAGCAGCAGGAGGAAGCAGAGCGGCTGCAGCGGCCTCAGCCGCAAAGGAGGCTCCCAGCGGGGCTCAGCTCTACCGTGCAGGGCAGAAGACATCAGAGGAGGAGCCCGAGTTGGCGGCACTGCTTGCTGCGAAGAATAGCGTCAGCATCTCGACTGGCTGTGGGAGGTAGGAGGGCCAAGATCACAACAATACCCCCTCCTCAAAGACCCCCTCCCCAAGCCTCTTGTCAACAGCTTGGAGAGAAGAAGGTATAACTCAAACCGTCAGGGAGAAATCAAGGATCCAAGGGCAGAAGCTGGAACTTCTTGGCGAGGAACTGTAGCGAGAAGAATACTTGAGTAGAAGACAGAAGTGGTCAAGGTCCAGACAAGACGTATACAGAACACTGAAGGTTGAAGGTGCAGGTCAGGCAAGGTGCGGTGTTGCAGAACCGCAATATGGCATCTTGGTTCTATAATCAAGGTGGTAGAGGCTTAGGTAGTCTTTATATAATTTTTTAAGGCTGAAGCTGAAAGCACGGAATCAATTAACAGTAGGGATGTGAATCGTTTTAGGACGATTAAAATTATCGTCCGATAATTTTAATATCGTCTTAAACCGTTATGGAACACAATACAATACAGATTCTAACGATTTATCGTTATAAATCGTTAGAATCATGAGCCGGCACACTAAAACCCCCTAAAACCCACCCCCGACCCTTTAAATTAAATCCCCCACCCTCCCGAACCCCCCCCCCAATAACTTAAATAACCTGCGGGTCCAGCGGCGGTCCGGAACGGCAGCGGTCCGGAACGGGCTCCTGCTCCTCAATCTTGTCGTCTTCAGCCGGCGCCATTTTCCAAAATGGCGCCGAAAAATGGTGGCGGCCATAGACGAAAAAGATTGGACGGCAGGAGGTCCTTCCGGACCCCCGCTGGACTTTTGGCAAGTCTCGTGGGGGTCAGGAGGCCCCCCACAAGCTGGCCAAAAGTTCCTGGAGGTCCAGCGGGGGTCAGGGAGCGATTTCCCGCCGCGAATCGTTTTCGTACGGAAAATGGCGCCGGCAGGAGATCGACTGCAGGAGGTCGTTCAGCGAGGGTTCCGGCGCCTCGCTGAACGACCTCCTGCAGTCGATCTCCTGCCGGCACCATTTTCCGTACGAAAACGATTCGCGGCGGGAAATCGCTCCCTGACCCCCGCTGGACCTCCAGGAACTTTTGGCCAGCTTGTGGGGGGCCTCCTGACCCCCACGAGACTTGCCAAAAGTCCAGCGGGGGTCCGGAAGGACCTCCTGCCGTCCAATCTTTTTCGTCTATGGCCGCCGCCATTTTTCGGCGCCATTTTGGAAAATGGCGCCGGCTGAAGACGACAAGATTGAGGAGCAGGAGCCCGTTCCAGACCGCTGCCGTTCCGGACCGCCGCTGGACCCGCAGGTTATTTAAGTTATTTGGGGGGGGGTTCGGGAGGGTGGGGGATTTAATTTAAAGGGTCGGGGGTGGGTTTTAGGGGGTTTTAATGTGCCGGTTTTTCGATTTTTCGATTTTTAACGATTTTTAACGATTTTTCACGATATTTTACCCCCCCAAACGGCAACAATACGATTCCCTCCCCCTCCCAGCCGAAATCGATCGTTAAGACGATCGAGGACACGATTCACATCCCTAATTAACAGTTCAGGATTCATCGAGAAGTAGTCTTCGTATCTCTAGAAGATGGAAGACATCCCATAGTTGTTCAAGGTTAAAGTATGGTGAAGCACTCAGAGTTGGATACCAACCAATGGTTGAAGAGCCAGAACTTAGGGATTCTGGTGACTTAGGTGTTAGGAAGTTGAGGCAAGTGTGATTCTTAGCATTTGGTAATGAAGGGATTTGGTAATTCCATAGGCCAACTGCTGGCAGTACAGAATGGAAATAGACCTATAGGTAGAAGTCCTTTTGTTGGCAATTGGTCTACATAAACCAGACATATAGTTGTAAGACTCACTTGAACTGGCGGTGTAAGTCAATGGAGGTGAGAAGTATACTTAAAGCGGAGCGGAAGTATTGTAGGCACATATTCCTTGTAATCCCCTTTCAGGAATGAACCCTTAGGCAAGGGTAGAATTTTAGCGATGCTTGGCAAGTTGACACTTGAGCTGGAGAGGTCCTTGACTGATGGTAGAGAGGTCCAGTGCCATTTGGATAGGCTGGGACATAGAAAAGGAAGGCCAACAGAAGAAGGCTAGTGGACTGGCAGATAAAGTGAGTCTTCTGGAGTGCTTGAGAGCAAGCCAAGAGTAGATGTACTTGGAAAGGCACATTTGGAGAGGCACCTTAGAAGATGAAGCTCGCAGTGGATTCCAGACTTTTTCAACAACTAGCATTCAGAGAAGAGGTCTCCAAGTGCTCTCCGGCGGGAGATGAAATTGCAGAAGAGCGCATAGAAGGCCAGGAACCGCAGAGAGATGTTGCTGGTCCTAAGCCCTGGATGGTGAGCGAGGCTAGAAATCTGGTAGCTGGTAGGACTGAAGAAGCTGAGCAGGATGAGCGAAGAAATTTGAGGAAGAAGAAATGAAAGAAGATCCAGGCCCCATTCGACGGATGACAACAGATGGAGTGCAGGCGCCTCCTGCAGGTCGTCTGGAGAGAAGTACCATAAGGCTGGTGAGTTGATAACCAAGAAGAGTGTAGACATCCTTTGCAAGATGTTGAAGTTGATGGACGAGATGCACAGGATTTCCAACAAGATAAGCTCTATGGAGCAGTTGTCTCCTGCTGGTAGAACTGAAATGTCCTTAGGGAAAAAAAAATAAAAAATCTGGACAAGGTGGAAGCAGAGGAAACAAACCAGAAGCTTGCTGCTTGGTGGATTTTGGTGAACCTGGGTGCAGGCGCTTCCTGCAGGTCATATAACAAAAATGTACCCAGGCCATACGAATTTTCCAAGAAGGCACTCAGTGGAAGCAGATACTAGAGCATCTAGCAGTGTAGGAAAATAAAAAAAATTCAAAACAAGCTGGTGCCTCCAGCAGGTTGGAGAATACTCAGAGAAAAACTTGAACAAAAAGTTTTTAAGAAAACATTTCTTGGAATAGAAACTCCAGAACTCAGCATGGGCCCATCACAAGGACATGAATGCTGAACACATGCCCTTCGCAAACTGTTAGGAAGTGCTAGGAGAGCAGTTCCACTTTCCAGGGGATTGTGTGTTCTTGGACCATGGCTCGACCCCAGAGGAACTCCAAAGAGGTGCCCAGGCAGGCGAGGCATGCCCAAGCTTGGGCTGGACAGGTGCAAGGCTGGACTGAAGACAGACAATGGAATCCAGAGCAGGAGGAAGGATGGACTGAAGACAAGATTGACTGAAGGCACTGATTCTTCACCGGACCTGCATGCTCCGGGAAGACCAACCATGCAATGGTGGTCTTTGAACGGTCCTCCTACCGTTCCAAGCCCTTTCGGGCCTGCCGCTGGATAAAAGCAAGAAGCGGCAGGCCGGAAGGAGGCCGGGGCAAACTAAAGCCTTGGAACATGGAAGGCTCAGACGAAGACTCAGGTGAAGACACTTGGATGAAGACTCAGGCGAAGACAATTGGACAAGGATTCAGGAGTAGGGAACTGAAGACGAGGATTCAGGAGCAAGGTACTGAAGACGAGAATTCAGGAGCAAGGTGCTGGGTTGAGACTGCGACGCAGCGTGCCCTACACAGCCCACCCGCGGGGCTGATCGCAGACAATGCTGGACATGGGGCAGACTCTAAATGAAATAGTGGAGCAAGTGAGAGGAACATGTCCCAGGAACTGTAGAGGCCTGCACCAGGGTGAGCCCTACAAAGCCACCTGTGGCTGGTCGCGGACCACGCTGGAGCGGCACAGGTTCATGCAGAGTCTAAAACATGGACAGAGCAGGCACAAGGGGACTCTGTAGACCGGGAATTAGAGATTCAGGAACAAGGCTTCAAGATGGAGGTCTCCCAGAGGCTTGCGCTACGGCAGTGAGGAAGGCCTTGTACCATGAGGTGTCCTACTCAGCCTGCCCATGGGGCTGGTCGTGGACCATGACATGGCAAGCCAGGAAGGGTAGTAACAAGGAACCAAGGGTTCATGACATCAGGAAAGAAAGATGGACATCTGGGCTGGATCACGGATATCAGGAACCGAGGACGGACGTCTGGACTTGACCACAGAGATCAGGAACAGAGGATGGACATCTGGACTGGATCACAGGCATCAGGACAAGACATGGAGCTCCAACTAAGAACAAGGAACACAGGACCTTGAAGAAGCAATGGAACAGTGAAGACTCCTGGAGCGAAGGCCAGGAACATCCAGGAGCATCTAACTCCTTGTGAAGGCAAAGATGGACTGACATAGGGTGCCTTTTATAGGGCTGAAGCAAGGCAGGGCAGCTACAAAAGTAAAAAATGTCAAAGAGGCGTGGTCATTGTTAAAAAATACCATTCTAGAAGCACAGTCCAGATGTATTCCATACATTAAGAAAGGTGGAAAGAAGGCAAAACGATTACCGGCATGGTTAAAAGGGGAGGTGAAAGAAGCTATTTTAGCCCAAAGATCTTCAATCAAAAATTAGAAGGATCCAACAGAAGAAAATAGGATAAAGCATAAACGTTGGCAAGTTAAATGTAAGACATTGATAAGACAGGCTAAGAGAGAATTTGAAAAGAAGTTGGCTGTAGAGGCAAAAACTCACAGTAAAAACCTTTTTAAATATATCCAAAGCAGAAAGCCTGTGAGGGAGTCAGTTGGACCATTAGATGATCGAGAGGTTAAAGGGGCACTTAGAGAAGATAAGGCCATCGCAGAAAGATTAAATGATTTCTTTGCTTCGGTGTTTACTGAAGAGGATGTTGGGGAGGTACCCGTAATGGAGAAGGTTTTCATGGGTAATGATTCAAATGGACTGAATCAAATCACGGTGAACCTATAAGATGTGGTAGACCTGATTGACAAACTGAAGAGTAGTAAATCACCTGGACCAGATGGTATACACCCCAGAGTTCTGAAGGAACTAAAAAATGAAATTTCAGATCTATTAGTAAAAATTTGTAACCTATCATTAAAATCATCCGTTGTACCTGAAGACTGGAGGATAGCAAATGTAACTCCAATATTTAAAAAGGGTTCCAGGGGCGATCCGGGAAACTATAGACCGGTTAGCCTGTCTTCAGTGCCAGGAAAAATAGTGGAAAGTGTTCTAAACATTAAAATCACAGAACATATAGAAAGACATGGTTTAATGAAACAAAGTCAGCATGGCTTTACCCAAGGCAAGTCTTGCCTCACAAATCTGCTTCTCTTTTTTGAAGGAGTTAATAAACATGTGGATAAAGGTGACCCATTAGATGTAGTATATTTGGATTTTCAGAAGGCATTTGACAAAGTTCCTCATGAGAGGCTTCTAGGAAAAGTAAAAAGTTATGTTATAGGTGGCGATGTCCTTTCGTGGATTGCAAACTGGCTAAAAGACAGAAAACAGAGAGTAGGATTAAATGGATAATTTTCTCAGTGGAAGGGAGTGGACATTGGAGTGCCTCAGGAATCTGTATTGGGACCCATGCTTTTCAATATATTTATAAATGATCTGGAAAGAAATACAATGAGTGAGATAATCAAATTTGCAGATGACACAAAATTGTTCAGAGTAGTTAAATCACAAGCAGATTGTGATAAATTGCAGGAAGACCTTGTGAGACTGGAAAATTGGGCATCCAAATGGCAGATAAAATTTAATGTGGATAAGTGCAAGGTGATGCATATAGGGAAAAATAACCCATGCTATAATTACACAATGTTGGGTTCCATATTAGGTGCTACAACCCAAGAAAGAGATCTAGGCATCATAGTGGATAACACATTGAAATCGTCGGTTCAGTGTGCTGCGGCAATCAAAAAAGCAAACAGAATGTTGGGAATTATTAGAAAGGGAATGGTGAATAAAACGGAAAATATCATAATGCCTCTGTATCGCTCTATGCTGAGACCGCACCTTGAATACTGTGTACAATTCTGGTCGCCGCATCTCAAAAAAATATATAATTGCTATAGAGAAGGTACAGAGAAGGGCGACCAAAATGATAAAGGGAATGGAACAGCTCCCCTATGAGGAAAGACTAAAGAGGTTAGGACTTTTCAGCTTGGAGAAGAGACGGCTGAGGGGGAATATGATAGAGATGTTTAAAATCATGAGAGGTCTAGAACGGGTAGATGTGAATCGGTTATTTACTCTTTTGGATAGTAGAAAGACTAGGGGGCACTCCATGATGTTAGCATGGGGCACACTTAAAACTAATCAGAGAAAGTTCTTTTTTACTCAACGCACAATTAAACTCTGGAATTTGTTGCTAGAGGATGTGGTTAGTGCAGTTAGTATAGCTGTGTTTAAATAAGGACTGGATACGTTCTTGGAGGAGAAGTCTATTACCTGCTATTAAGTTCACTTAGAGAATAGCCACTGCCATTAGCAATGGTAACTTGGAATAGACTTAGTTTTTGGGTACTTGCCAGTTTCTTGTGGCCTGGATTGGCCACTGTTGGAGACGGGATGCTGGGCTTGATGGACCCTTGGTCTGACCCAGTATGGCATTTTTCTTATGTTCTTAGGGCAATGACATCACTGATGAGGGCCAAAGGACCTTTTCCCGCCACTGGCCCTTCAAAAGTAGATCTAGGTCCGCGCCCGTGCCTAGATGAAAACAAGAGAGAGGCAGACATGATGGTCGCGTCCTTGCCACATGGAGGGCCCGAGAGATGGCAGCATCAGAGCTGTAGCCCTGCCGTGAAGCTAGATGGAGAGGGGCAAGTTGCAGGAGTGGCTTCCTGCCGCAAAGATGGATGAAGGAGCACAGGCAGCAGCAGAGACAGCCTCTCTGCCGCTCGAGGACCCTGGCAGTGGCAGGAGGAAGCAGGAGCGGATGCGGCGGCCTCAGCTGCGAAGGAGGCTTCCGGCGGGGCTCAGCCCTGCTGTGCAGGGCAGAAGACGTCCACGGAAGAGCCCGGAGGCAGCGGCACTGCTTGCTGCGAAGAATAGCTTCAGTGGCCCGACTGGCTGTGGGATCACAACACAAACAGAATTTATTTTGTCCTTAGCTAAGATAGGTTTTACAAATTTTATTTTTCTTTTTGATGGATAGTTGTATGAACACATTTTAGACACTGCTATGGATGTTCCTTTTGCTCCTTCTATTGCAAAGTTGTTCATGACTGAATCTTATTAGGCGATTCCTCAGGCTGTTCATCTATTATTTTATGGAAATGTTTTATTGATGACATTTCCCTTTTGTGGAAGAGTTTGGTATCATCACTGCAGGTGTTTGTTGATTGGCTCAATCAATATAATTCCTGAATTCAGTTTTCTTTCCAGTATGATGTGACAGCAATTTTTTTTTTTTGGAGATCTGGGTGATGAAAACTACAAATAGATTTTTCTATTACCTTGTTTATAAAACCAAGAGATAGGAATGCAAAGTTACATTTTTCTAGTTTCATAGACAGCATTTGTGGTACAATCTTCTTTTTTCACAGTTTCTTCATTGTCGTCATCTCTGGTCTCAAGTTGGGAAATTTAAAAAAGAAGCCTGAATTTTGTCAGATCATTTCATTCAGCAAGGATATCCTGTACAAATGGTTTAATATGTATATACCCTTAATGACTACACCAACACTTTTCCAATTTTAGACACCGTTCCAAAATGCCACTCCAAAAAACCTTTTTGTCTTTATATTATGACCATCATACTAAGTCTCATCGTATAAGCTCACGCAATTTAGACTCAGCCTTATTTATAATCATAGGTCATTCTTGGTTGAAAAGTCCCGACAGTCTCTATTTTTATCCGTCATGAATAGTGAACATTGGAACTCCAGAAGTTAAGTACTTCATTTTTTTAGAGTTTTAATTGCATAAAAATTAAAAAAAAAAAAAATAGAGACTGTCGGGACTTTTCAACCTAGAATGACCTATGATTATAAATAAGGCTGAGTCTAAATTGCGTGAGCTTATACGATGAGGCCTAGTATGATAATCATGATATAAAGACAAAAAGGTTTTTTGGAGTGGCGTCTTGGAACGGTGTCTAAAATTGGAAAAGTGTTGGTGTAGTCATTAAGGGTTTGTCGATCAATACATTCCATTACATAATTTTTGTTCCACCTCCTGTTTAATTATAAGTCAATATGTATATAAACATGCATTGTTTTCAGATAGGGAATTGTTATTACAATCTAGAGATAGCAATGTATGTAGTTCTCCAGAGATAATATGTTCCTTATTGTTTTCTATGCTTTCTAGGCACACAGTTTCCTTCATTCATAAGAACTGGAATATATTATCTTTTTATCAATCTTTCAGAACACTGATCTGTTTTGCATATACACATAGCCATAATCTATGGGATTTGATGATTCCATCAATGTTTATAGTAAAGTGATACATATGAGGTCATTAAACAAGGACAGTGTAGTTCTGGACACTGAATTTTTTGTTCCATCATGTTACAGACTTCAATGTTTATTAATTTGCTTGATAGAAGTAGGCATCATTGGGGAGGAAATGACATCATTGAGACTATCAGTAGCTTAAATCATGAGCTCTCCCCTCGGCTGGTCTAACTGAGCTGATATCTTTGACATCTATTGCTAATCCTCTTAATCCTCCAACTTTCTTGCTGAAGCACTACTGATGTCAACCAGGTGAAAATCGGTAGATTTCAAGCAATTTTCCGATCAGAAGTCTGAACCGATCTGCAAGTCTGCTTTTGTAAAAATGGTGTCGATCAAAGTCGCCGATGCTGATAGTGTGGTTGAAAACACCTCTAATCCTTCAGTTTTGGACCTTCCTACCTGAACCAAAATATGTTCATGGTTTGGACATCTGCATCAAGACCTAAAAAATTACAAACAAGAAAGGATGGCGCTGGTGGGAGAACTGAAATAAGAGATGGCAGACTTGGGCAGGAGGGTGGATAAGGTGGACAACCGGATGGAGGCGCAGACTGAAGACTTATCCTGCATGTGATAAGAGCAGAAATCTTTGCACACAGATTATATATAGCTTTGACGGAGAAATTAGAAGATCTTGAAAACCATTCCAGGTGCTGCAATTTACAATTTTGTGGGGTGCCAGAGTCCCTGGAATATCAGGACTGCATGGACTTTGTAATACAAATATGTAAAAATCTTTTGGCTGCTAAATCACCTGATGATTGTTCTCCTACCTTTAAAATCAAACTAGAATGAGCTCATCGCTCCTTAGGCCTGAAGATGGACAACAAACCATGCAACATAATAGCATGCTTCCATAATTCCCAGATAAAAGATAAAATTCATAACCTGGCTCGCAATCAAGCTACTTGGCCTTTGAATACACATGGCATTTCTGTTTTTGCTGCCTTATCACTGACAACCTTGTGAAAGCATCAGGAGTTCCGTCCTGTCACGGCCTCTCTCAGAAAGGAGAACATTCAATTTCTATAGCTGTTCCTCTTCGGGATATGGTTCTTCACGAAGGGTGTATCTCAATGAATTAAAACTATCGCAGAGGTGAATGCGGCTTTTAAGAAGCTAGGCCTTCTGGCCATGCAGATCCCATTCAGGCCTCAGCCGCCGGTTTCCAGTAAAGAAGATCCTCATCAGTGGCAACAAGTAGGCAAGGGCAGGTGAAGACTCCACCATAACTCTGAGGGAGCAAACAGAACTGACTTACACACTTAGGGGCGGATTTTCAGAGCCCTGCTCGCCTAAATCCGCCCAAAACCGGGCTGATTTAGGTGAGCAGGGCCCTGCGCGCCGGTGAGCTCCGCGCGTATCTACTAAAATCCAGCTTACTTTTGCTTGCGCCTGATGCGCCAGCAAAAGTACGCCTATTCGCGTTTTTTGAAAATCTACCCCTTAGTTTATTATTTGAATTTGTTGCCATAATATGATGGCACATAATTAATCTATAATCTATACCACCCATATTTTTCATTATTGTGCCCTTATGTAAACCATTGTGATGGTTATTTAACTTAACGACGGTATAGAAAAGTTTTTAAATAAATAAATAAAGATGTGACGTGAAGACATTGAGTGAACTTCAGGGTTACAATTTTTTCCTATGCCAGTTCATATTTGGTATAAGTTGGGAAATGAGGATATATTTCCACTGATTCTATACTGATATGGTTCCATTTATATTTTATAGATTTTTTCAGCTTTATTTGCTGCAGATTGTCATTTCTTTGATTTAAAAACCTACAAGGGAGGACTCTGATAGCCTAGATGATATTTCCTCCTATAGACATCATAGGTCTGTGAGTTTTTTCTAAGCAGACCAGTTGGGGCATGGGGATGGGGGGGGTGGGGGTGGGGGAAGGAGGGGAGTTTAGGAATTCCAGAAATATCACCAACATTATTACTGGTAAATCTAGTAGGGGAATGGAAGATAAGGTATACCTTTTTGAAATCTTACTCATGAATGCTTGCTCCCCTAATCAGTACTATAAGCGCTGCTTCCTGGCAATTTTTTTTTATAGGTGCCTGGTGAGTACTTTTCTAATTATCCATGACAACTTTTAAAATATGTTCTTTAAATGTAAAGGGATTTAATTCCAGTCATAAGTGGCGTCTCTTCTTTGATGATATGCGCCGCCTTCATGCTGCTGTGGTTTTGGTGCAGGAGACTCACTTGGTCATCTGATGCACTCAAGTGAATTTCCTTCTCAGTTTTGAACAGCACGCTCCAAGTTGACTAAATATACAGGAGTAGGCATACTTATTCATAAGGATCTTATTTATGAGCTTATAGGATGTCATAAGGATCCAGAAGGATGTTTCTTAATCCTGATTATTAAAATAGAAAAAGAGCCTCCAACAATAGTAACTGTATATGCTCCTACTACAGAGCAAGGTTCTTTTTTTCATTTGCTTTATGACAAAACCCAGGAATGTTCTACTGGATTTTTTATAATTGGGGGGGGGGGGGTGATTTTAATGTTACATTGAATCCTGTATTAGATAATTCCTCTGCCTTTTCATCTGATACTCAGGGTGTACAAAATGGTTTGAAATGATTTCTCACGCAATAAAATTTGGTGGATGTTTGGGGTTCCCATGGATGTTTGGGGTTCCCGTTACCCATGCTCCCATAATTGCACCTATTATTCTTGTGCACATAAATCTTATTCTAGGATAGATCTAAATAATCTAAATTTAATAGATAAAGGTATCAACAGTAGAGTTCATTCCACTGATATTGAACCCATTCAATTCAATTTCATAATTATGACAAAGGGCAATTATTTTGGAAATTAAATGATAGCCTCCTCACAGATGAGGATTTCTGTGGACAAATTAGGAATCACCTTCAATCTTACCTTGCTATTAATGACACACCGAATGTTTCTCTGGTTACTTTATGGGTGTTTTTAAAAGCAGTACTGCGAGGTCGCTTTATAGCTAAAGCACCTTTTGAGAAAAAATGTAGAGAGAAGATATGGCAGGACTTGAGCCCTAAGATCTCAGAGTTGGAAAGCAACCATAAGACCTCTCTCTCTTCCCAGGTTTACATGAACTACAAAAATGTAAAGCTAAGTTGCTTGAGCTAGACGCTACATTGATAGCTCATGCTCTAGAACTGTTAAACAGAAACATTTTGAGGGTGATAACAAAAGTGGGTAAAATACTGGCAAACAAGTTGAGGGGGAATCATAGCCAGAATAATGTGATGAAAGTAAAAGATGAGAATGGGAACATTTAAACCACAAATCCAGACATTAAGCAACATTTTTTGTGTTTTTATTCTGATCTTTATAGCTCTAGGACATTGACACTTATTTGTCAAAGGTTTCTTTGCCTGGATTGGCTGAACAACAGCAAGATTGGCTGGAACATGAGATTTCCCAACTAGAAGTTTTACAGGCAATTAAGAAGCTTAAGCTGGGTAAATCTCCAGGCCTTGATGGGTATACAGCCTGATTTTATCATGTATTTGCAGATCAGCTGGCTATACCTTTGGTGAAAATGTTCAATGCCCTTAGAGGAGATCATACTCTTAATTGATTTTCCAACATGGTGGGTATTACCATTCTAGCCAAACTGGGTAGATACCCAGTACTCTGTGGGTCTTATGTAGACCATTTTCATTACTAAATTTGGATTTACATCTACTTACCAAGATTCTGGCAGATAGACTTAACATTACCCTGATCAATCAGGATTTGTTATGGGTCATACATTATCTGATAATGACCAAAAAATAACTGATATCATTTGGTGGGAGTGTATGCAAAAGGATCCTTTTTTTTTTTTTTTTTTTATTCTTTATTTTCAATTTCACTGATTATAACAACAAAGTACATATCATACCGAAATATTATCAGATAGTCATAATAGCCAAAAATTAATTAATCAACATATACCTTTACAATCAGTATATAGCAATCACATGATAGCAATAGTAAGACATTTAATCAATTATTGAGCGAGTTCTAATAAGGAAAATTTGAGTTATCACACTCTATTTTAAAAAAGAAAAGTGCAACATTTTAATAATTCTTGCTCTCAAACATTAACTGCTTTTTAGGGGGGGTGTGTCTAGAAAAGTCTGTAGCACTGCTACTTCATAAAAGAGATATTTTTTGTCTTCATACCAACTTTCACATTTACATGGGTATCTGAGATAGAATTTTATCCCTCTAGAGAGCATATTACTTTTCATACTAAGAAATTCTTTTCTCCTTAACTGTGTTGCTCTTGACAGGTCTGGATACATCCAGATCAGTTGACCATAACATTTTTGTACCCTATTACATAGAAACAATCGCAAAACATTGTCCCTTTCTAATGGAAATGTGAAAGAGACAAATAAAGTCTCCCTTTCTACTATTTCTGTCTCGTTTGACATTTCTAGGATATCCGATAGGTTCATGGATATTTCGGGGTGCTTGTACCTTTTAGTTGTTTTTTTAAGAATATAATAGAGTTTTGCTAATGCAGGGATTGCCTGCTCTGGTATTTTCAGAATTTGTTTTAAATAATCCTTAAACATTTCTTTGGGGGCTATAGTTCTTAAATAGGGAAAATTCAATATTCTTAAATTTGCATATCTAAGATTGTCCTCCATATATTCAAATCTTTTTTCATATGAATTTTCTGACTTAATTAAATTACTTTGAATAGCTTCCACTTTATGTAGTCTTTCATCATATTTATCCAATTTTTTATTATTTATACCAACTACTTTTTCTACTTCCAATACCTTTTGTTGAGTATCAGTATGTACTTTCGTTAACTTAATAATAGCAGTATCAAGAGACTTAATAGCAGCCCAAATAACATCCATAGTAACCTCAGATATCCCAGATGGAATAATTGACTCCACTACAGACTTATCCTCCTCAACATACCCGACAGCAATGTTCTCCTTCCCATCTCCCATATTAGTGATCTCATTTGGCTCGAGAGCCAAAAGTCCATTATTTCCCTTAGAAGATAGTGGTGGGGTCGGAGTATTGGGAGCCCCGGGGCTCAATGAGATGGCTTCGGCCGGAGAGACTGACTCTCGCTCCAAGTCTGTTTCTCCAATGGACCTGTCCACCGGGTTATTTTCTGTTGCAGTCACAAAAAAGGAGGAAATCTGAGGTTGATTTCGGCTGGACAAGGGAGATGACGCTATTTCCTCCCTTATACAGGCCTTCCTCTTTGTATGAGGCATGATGGTAACTAATTATATATTTGTCCTTCTTGTGTCAAACTTTAAATTCAATGACTTACAGTGGAGATTGAGAGAAAGATTTAAAGTTGTACTTACAAATCTCTTGAAGTTTCTGTTATTAAGAAAAGGGCAAAAAGTCCAAATCAGCTTTCCAAACAAAGCCGCGCGCCCCTTTGGAGCACGCGGCTTTGGCAGCGCGCTGATGTCGGCTTCGCCCCATAGGGGGGGTCCGGTTTTAAACTCCCCGGACCCTCCCCCATGTGACATCAGCAGCAGTGGCAAGATGTTCTCTCAGCTGAAAGGCCAGATAATTTCCGATGAAAAGTTCAGTCGGGGCAAGAATTTCTCACCCTTCCAGGTAAAATGTTTAGTTGGGGCAAGAGTTCTCACCCTTCTTTCTCTTTCTCTGGACCTCCAGGATCCTTTTCTTTTACTTACGATTGATGCTGAAAAAGCGCTCAATCTAGTTCACTGGTGTTTTTCTCTTTTGCACCTTAGAGAAAATGAAGTTTGGAACATTTTTCTTGCAATAGATCTCTAAACTTTACGACTTTCCCAAAGCATGTGTTAAAATAAATGGAGGTTACTCAGATTTGTTTGAAGTAGCCAGAGGTATGAGACAAGGTGGTCCCTTATCTCCATTACTTTTTGCAATTTTTTTTAACCTTTTTTAACAAAAATAAGATCTAATCCACTGATTCATGGAGTCATAGTAGGGTCTTCTTTGTCTAAAATGTCCCTATTTGCAGATGATGTTATATTTGCATTGTCTCATCCCATGCTTTCTTTGAGGGCAACAGTTACAGAGATGGTGAAATTTAGTGCAGTTTCTGGGTTTACCATTAATTGGGAGAAATCAAAGATCTTAACTTTTACATCTACCGATCAAGTTAAGATTTTGAAATCACAATTTTCTTTTCAATGGTCTAACACCAAATTAAATATTTGGGAATCTATATTGGAAATTCAAAAGATATCTTCCAACGGAACTATCCACCATTGTCCCGAATTTATAAAGACCTTGAAGAGTAGGACAGATATCACATTTTCTGGCTAGGCAGAATTGCAATAATAAAGATGAATATTTTGCCTAGAATAAGTTATTTGTTTCAAACCATACCATTTGCAGTTCCTAAATGAATGCTGCAATGTTGGCAAAGAAGACTGCTCCATTTTATTTGGAAAGGGAAACCACCTAGGATTGCAAAGAATTATTTGATTTTTTCTAAGAAACAGGGAGGCTTGGGAGTACCCAGTTTAATATGGTATCATGCAGCCCCTCACTTTAGGGTAATCATAGACTGGCACATAACTCAAATGACTAATCCTTGGGTCTCTTTAGAGCAGGCGGTTAATGGGAAGATGCTGCTCCAGGCTTTAGTTTGGCAACCAAAGAAAACATGGAGGTCCATTTTTCAGATTCCAAACTCAGTGTCATACACTCTTCAAGTTTGGCAGGCTTGGAAGGGTTTCCTGGCTGGGCAGCATCATTTTTATCTTAGTTCTTCTGTTTTTGATAATTCTGCTTTTGCCCCAGGACTCACATCCTCTATGTTCCAATTATGGCAACAGTGGGGGATATCGCACATAGATCATATGTGGGGGGTAAATGGCCTTTTAAGTTTCCCTGAACTACAGCAGCTTTACGAACTCCCAGACAAGAAAGCAATTGCATACTTACAGATAAGGCTGGAGTCCCTGTGAAAAGGTTAGGGGGCCATGCTGCGGGTCTGCCACAGACAGCACTCGTAACAATTTACATGTCCCTGAAAACTGGTTTATGATGGCAAAACATCAAGAAAATTGAAGAATGCCTTTCAGAGCATGTGAGCTGTACTTTTCATCAGCATTTAGAAGCTCCACTAGTTCAGCATTGTGTTACTCAATGTGTTTTTTTTTTTTCCAGATTTTAAATGCTGTGTACTTGATGTGGATTCATTACTAGGGATGTGAATCGTGTCCTCGATCGTCTTAACGATCGATTTCGGCTGGGAGGGGGAGGGAATCGTATTGTTGCCGTTTGGGGGGGTAAAATATCGTGAAAAATCGTGAAAAATCGTGAAAAATCAAAAAAACGTAAAATCGCAAAACCGGCACATTAAAACCCCCTAAAACCCACCCCCGACCCTTTAAATTAAATCCCCCACCCTCCCGAACCCCCCCCCCAAATGACTTAAATAACCTGCGGGTCCAGCGGCGGTCTGGAACGGCAGCGGTCCGGAACGGGCTCCTGCTACTGAATCTTGTTGTCTTCAGCCGGCGCCATTTTCCAAAATGGCGCCGAAAAATGGCGGTGGCCATAGACGAACACGATTGGACGGCAGGAGATCCTTCCGGACCCCCGCTGGACTTTTGGCAAGTCTTGTGGGGGTCAGGAGGCCCCCCCCAAGCTGGCCAAAAGTTCCTGGAGGTCCAGCGGGGGTCAGGGAGCGATTTCCCGCCGCGAATCGTTTTCGTACGGAAAATGGCGCCGGCAGGAGATCGACTGCAGGAGGTCGTTCAGCGAGGCGCCGGAACCCTCGCTGAACGACCTCCTGCAGTCGATCTCCTGCCGGCGCCATTTTCCGTACGAAAACGATTCGCGGCGGGAAATCGCTCCCTGACCCCCGCTGGACCTCCAGGAACTTTTGGCCAGCTTGGGGGGGGGCCTCCTGACCCCCACAAGACTTGCCAAAAGTCCAGCGGGGGTCCGGAAGGACCTCCTGCCGTCCAATCGTGTTCGTCTATGGCTGCCGCCATTTTTCAGCGCCATTTTGGAAAATGGCGCCGGCTGAAGACAACAAGATTCAGTAGCAGGAGCCCGTTCCGGACCGCTGCCGTTCCGGACCGCCGCTGGACCCGCAGGTTATTTAAGTCATTTGGGGGAGGGGTTCGGGGTGGGTTTTAGGGGGTTTTAGTGTGCCGGCTCACGATTCTAACGATTTATAACGATAAATCGTTAGAATCTCTATTGTATTGTGTTCCATAACGGTTTAAGACGATATTAAAATTATCGGACGATAATTTTAATCGTCCTAAAACGATTCACATCCCTATTCATTACATTCTAATGATGGAGATCATGAAACTCAGCTAATTTAATGGGAACAGTATATTTTTCACCTAGGGTCCCTACAACCACAGGAGTTATTGAATCAAGTTATTTTTTATGAATGAGAAAGCTGGTAACTTAATATTGGGACTGATAACTAAATATAAAACTGGGATTGATTGTTTCTAAATAAAGATGATTTTGATTCGTCCTCAAAAACTGTGTATGTGTTTTTAAATATAACACTGTTATGCATCCCGTCCATGGCAGACCTGTGGCATGGCCCCCTCACCTTTCTACTGTGACTCCAGCCTCTGGTTCCTCTTCGCTGGTGGCGGTGGGCCATCAGCTCTGTCCTCGGGCCTCCCCCGGTGCCTCTGGCTTTGCCACAGTCCCCGGCGTTCCCGGTCCTGTTTCCACTTCTCGTTGGGCCTCTCTGCGTAGCCCGCAGAGAGACGCTGCTACTCACGCTGTGCCCCTTGCTAGGCGCACGCATCACTGACTCAAGTAGGGACCGTGGTGGGAGGCTGGCCGCAGCCCCGGATGATGACATCAACCTTACTACAGTATTTAAGCTCAGGCTCCCCTCCCTGGCATTGCCTTTGCAATAGGTCTCATCACTGGTCGAGTACTCGTTGCTTCCTAGAGATTCATCTCATCCCTGCGTTCCTGTTCCTCATTGTTCCTGGTTCTTGTCTCTTCGATCCTACCCTGCCTTATGCTTTGGATTGACTACACGGATTTTGACTTTGCTTTGCCTGACTTTGCCTTCGATCATCTCCAGACCCAGACCTCTGCATTGTCCAATGGTTGGGACCCGTAGGTCCTTATCTACGGGTTGTGTCAACCCCACCTTGGCCCAAGAGTCCACCTGTGAGGCAACATTTACTCTTTAACATTGAAGTTGTGGATATTGCACATCAGTAGTTTGAAAAAATTTTGTTAGAAAAAAACGAATTAAGACTTATTTGAGATGGTGTTTTTTTCCCACAATGACAATTAAGGGATAGATTTTAAAAGACCTACGCACATAAATGGCCTTACACTTGCCGGGCCTATTTTCAAAGGCCCGGCCATGCGCGTAAAGCCCCGGGACGCGTGTAAGTTTTTAAAATTTTCCCCTAAATGTTTTTGATGTTGAGCACTGCTGAAGTTTTGAACTTTGATGGTGCTGTCTAATACTTTTCCCTTTCTTTCTTTTTTAAAATAAAAAATTTTCAGTGTAGGAATGGTTCCAATACAATAGTGCAATAGTGAAATAGTTCGATTATATTAGTGCAGTATTTCAGTTAAACAATAGAGAAGAGTAGGGAAAAAGAAAACATAAAAATTAAATTTAATACCAGTGTTCTTTTTTGAAATATTTGGTATTAGGTTAAAATCTCCCACCAAGAACACATGCCCTTGTGTGAACTGAAGATCTGTGGACTACACCACTGTAGATGGACATGTCAATTCATCTTTCTAAGGCAGTTCAAACTGCCTCCTGTTTTCCCCATACCCACTGCATTTCAATCATTTTGTTGTTATTTTTATATAAAGAGCTATTCCTCTTCCTTTTCTGCCAAACTTATCTTTTCTTAGCAGACAAAAGCCCAGTAAAGTATCCCATTCGTGGGACTCACTGAACCACTTCTATATTACAGCAACAATATCCAAGTCCGCCTCTACCACTGGGCTTGAAGTTCTGGTATTTTATTGCCTAGACTATCAACATTTGCCGTCATACATTTCTAGCGATTACTTAATACTTTGTCACTTGCTTACACTCTGTATAGCCTTATGTCTGCTCACTTCTGCCCTGGTGCTCGAGATTAGACTAGTGAATTCATTACTTGCATGATTTCCTCCACAGTATCCCTTTGCATTTTGGGGGTGGCATCCCAAACCATAAACTTTTGTTTGCCAACCCATCCTCTAATTTAAAATGTCTGCCAATGTATGCTTTGAATTTCTCACTTATGAGTCTTTTTCTAGACACTGAGGGGCGGATTTTAAAAGCCCTGCGCCGGCACACCTATTTTGCATAGGCCGCCGGCACGCGTAAAGCCCCGGGATGCTCGTAAGTCCCGGGGATTTCTAAAAGGGGCGTGCCGGGGGCGTGGCCGGAGCGACGCTGCGTTTTGGGGGCGTAGACGTGGGCGTGGTTTCGGCCCGGGGGTGTTCCGGTGGCATGGCCGCGGCCTCCGGACCAGCCCCCGGGACCAGAACACGGAGCGGGGCTGCCGGCCGGCACGTGCAAAGTTACACCTGCTTTCAGCAGGCGTAAATCTGCCGACAAAGGTAGGGTGGGTTTAGATAGGGCCGGGGGGGGTGGGTTAGGTAGGGGAAGGGAGTGGAAGGTGGGGGGAGGGCGAAGGAAAGTTCCCTCCGAGGCCGCTCAGAAATCAGAGCAGCCTCGGAGGGAACAGGCAGCACGCGCTGGGCTCGGCGCGCTAAGGTTGCACAAATCTGCACCCCCTTGCGCGCGCCGACCCCGGATTTTATAAGATACGCGCGTATCTTATAAAATCCAGCGTACTTTTGTTTGCGCCTGGTGCGCGAACAAAAGTACGCGATCGCGCAATTTTTTAGAATCTACCCCTGAAAGCTGTAGGCCATTGTTAGAGTATAGTCTTTTTTTGTTATATCTATGGCTCCAGTCTCCAATATATCCAAATATTTACTAAAAATGTTGTTGGTTTCTTTTTTTACCTTTTTACCTTTATCACTAGTGCCTTAGGGCACAGTATATCTAAATGTCAGCAAAATGCCATGAACACTAGGCTTCCTAGGGCCAAAAGTCTGTCCAGGGTACATTTGTACCACCATGGCCTATATTAATAAGTTATTTCATATGGCAGGATGAGGGTTAAGGGAGCATTGCAATCCAGTCAAAGTAACATATCGGCAATTCTACATTGACTCTGTTTTTGTTTCCTGTCAGGGGCCATGTTACATGTTTCATCCTTTCCATTCACAATAATTGGCCACATTATATCAAAAAAGTTAATAATAGAAACGAGGATGGCATGTTTAGACAAGCAAAGTAATTCAGGGAAAACAATTTTGCCCGTCAAGTTAAGCATAGTTAATCATTTTTTAACCTCAACCAAAATATTTTTTAACCTGAAGAGGAAAACTTGAGCCCCTTCTGCAAATCTCGTCCTGTATTTCATATTTGTCTAGTGAGGCTAGCATTCCTTTATACAGATTTCAAAAGTGGAGATAATTTGTTCCAAATGTTTCAAGAGTCAACAAGTACCATCTTGCATTCTTTCCAAAGCTGGAGAAATCTCTGAAATCTTTAAGATTTAATGAGATAGAAGACAGCAGGACAAAGGAAGAAAATAAAAAATTGATAATATATATGCTTATAATGTCACATTTATGGTGTTTTGGATCATTCTAGAACTCTAAGGAAACCATTGTCTAACATCTTATTTACATTGGCAATGTATCCTATATTTTATAAGATAATATCATGTAGCAGATTATGATATAAATAAATGCCAGAAATATATATATTTCAGATTTCAAGAGCAATTTCTCAAAAGAAGCTAATGTATAATTCTCATGTGGTATCTGCCATACAACATTAGTAATCCAGTTATGGTTTGGTAGACAGGCTTTATACAGTGTTCATGATTTTGCCTCTGTATGACATACGTGCCCAAAGAGAGAAAAGAATGTCATTTTATATCAAAAGCAGGTAATTCCCTTCCCTTATGATATTAATTAGCTTTAAATAACAGAAATATCCTCTGTACAATATAGTAGTTGTATCCATTCTCAGAACCTGTTTTGTATTAGATACTATTTAGTTGTTTTTTGTTTTGTTTTTTTTTAAGGTTTAATAATTACATCAATATTTTAATTGCATGTTATACATTATTGGATGGTCCACAATCTGTCCAGCCTGTTTTCTGTCAAAACTGTTATACCGATTTTAGTATATGTAATACCTATTAATAATGTCAATGTAAAGCCTGTTGCTAAGTTATTGTTAAATGTAAACCGCGGTGATGTATCTCTTTACGTACTGCGGTATATAAAAACCCTTAAATAAATAAATAAATAAATAATTTTTAAAATGTGCCTAAAAACAAAGGTATACATGAAATAGCATAGAATATTCTATATTTAAAGAGATTGTTATGCTAAAGAACATGAAGAATCAGTAGAAGTAGGATTATCACAGGTTTCAGGTAGGTGAAATGGTCATTGAGTGATATGCTCAGTTTATTTTAAAGATAAATGCACAATAAGGATTGGGGAATTGTAATTGAAGAGGTAGATACTACCGATTAGTTTGGCTTCTGATGCACATCCGCCAAAACTCAGACGTTTTTAAATTGCAAGTTATAAAACATTAACAAGGAAAAGGCAAATGGATCTGGATTAAACATGAGCGCTGTCCAAACTAGGAATCAGAGCTGATCCCAGGAGAGGGCATAATTTATTTGAGGGATGGCTTGACTTGGGTAAATCTAAGTATTTACTTCTCAACTTCAATTAATTTTTGGTCACCTTGAAATTCTATTCAAATGACCTTCATCTATTAAGTTCTAACTTTGGAGATTCTAAAGCCCCGATCCTAGAAAACAAATATTCAATGTCTTTTTTTCTTTCTTTCACTTTCTCCATTCAATTAAATGTGTTACTATCATTCCCTTTTATCTGGTCTTTGTAATTGGATTCCTAGTTTCTCAGTTTTCATTGCAGTGTATATGAAACAAGATAGCATATTGGTGATAAAAATAATGAAATGTTCTAATTTAATTTTTTCCTAAAAGTTTAGAAGGCAACTTTTATATTTTATTTTTTATTAAATTTCCATATATTACAATAGTATTCACTATTCAGAAAAATTCAGACTTCGTATACAGTCAGAAACAATTCAAGTATTTATACTCATACTCTATTTATGAAAAAAAGAACAGTTCAAAACTATAATAAGAATATTGGGAGACTAAGAATATAAAAAAAAAATAGCAGAACAGAAAGGAAATCTAACAATTAGATTGCTGCAAAGTATCCACACTCAGTTACTTTTAATAGCCAACATCCAAATAGAGGTATTTTAGGAATGAGTGTCCAGATAGAAATATAATTGTTCCATTCAGTAAATATGTATAATCAAACATTTTGAAGGAAAGCGAAGATGATATTTAGCATTTCTTGATATAACTTCATTCCGCATCACCAGGAACTTTTTTCTTCTTTCCTGAGTAACTTTCATAATATCAGGAAAGACACAGACTTGTTGACCGTAGAATACTTGTGCTTGATTTTGGAAAGCTAATCTTAATACAGAGTCTCTGTTACGGGGAGCGCTGGGAGAGTGGTCCCCCTTAGAGGGAGTGTGCACTTGGGCCCCTGGCACAATCCCGCGCCAAGGGTAGGTGTAGCGTGTGTGGCGAGAGTCAGCCTGACCCCAGCCGGACCTGCATGCCTCTGGAACCAACTGTGGAGTGTTGGTGGTAAACAGTCCTCTGACCGTTCCCGGCCCTTTCGGACCTGCCACTGGGATGGCAAGAGGCAGCAGGCCAGACTCAGGGCGTGGGCAGACGAAGGTTCAAAAACAGGAGACGAAGACTCGGGAACCATAGACTGTAGACGTAGACTCCGGAACATAGAAGGTTCAGACAGTAGCATGGTCCCTCAGGGTGCCCTACACAGCCAGTACAACTGGTCTGGTCACGGACCACCCTGTCCTACATCCACGGGAGCGGAACCAGCGCAGGACAGCACAAATGAAGGTTCAGGAACTAAAGACAAGGACGCAGGAACTGTAGACTGTAGATGTAGATTCAGGAGCTTGGGAGGTACAGACATTGGCACTGTCTCTCAGGGCGCCCTACACAGCCAGTACCACTGGTCTGGTCACGGGCCACACTGTCCTACACCCGCAGGAGCGGGACTAGCGCAGGAAAGGAAAATGCTGCACAAAGCAGTCCAGGGTAATGTACTGCACACTGGCAGTCTGAAGCAAGGTACTGCACACCGGCAGTCTGAAGCAGGTTGCTGCACACTGGCAGTCTGAAGCAGGTTGTTGCACACCGGCAGTCTGAAGCAGGGTTGGAACATCAGGGTCAGGAACAAACATCAAGGAACAACAGGAAACATAAGGAACGTGCAAGACACCGGACATCAAGCTGAAACAAACAACGAAGGCCTGATGGAGCGCTGGAAGAGGAGACATCCAGAGACATGTAACTCCAATGCAAGGCAAAGCATGAGTGCTGGAGCAAAGCTTTTATATCCCAGGAGCAGGCAACTCCCTCGGAGGAGTCTAGATGGGCCATCCCTCACTGGCTCTATAAGAGTGGAGAGGAGCCGCTGGCCCACCCCTATGGAGAAGGGCATGGCCCATACCAGAGCATCCAGGCTGCAATGGTGCAGGCCTTGAGTAGGCCCCAAACAACACCGAAGGCCTCCCAGGCCATGGAGCAGGATCCGGACAATTGCTCAGGCAAGGCCCTGGCTTCGGAGCAGCCTCCAGAAAAAGGTGAGATGCCTCCTGTGGTGCAGCTACAGGAGGAATCATAACACTCTCTCTCGGAAATAAAAATAAATGTAACCAGAAGTGTAACTCTAGTACCTATTATTATTTCCTGTGACATTTCCAGGATTGCGGTTAAATTTACCAGAGATTCATTCAGTTGATTTTGTAAGTCATTCTTTCCCTCTTTAGTGGACAGTATGTAAAATATTCTTGAAATCGCTGGACTAGCTTGCTCAGGGAATTTAAGAACATTAACTAAGTAACTTTTGAACAAATCCCTTGGTGTAACCATTCTTGACTTTGGAAAATTTAATATTCTTAAATTTGCTCTCCTTAATTCATTTTCCATAGCCTCCAATTTTTATTACACATATTTTCTGATTTAACCAAATTATTTTGAACTTCCTTCATCTTATCAGTTTTGACTTCCATTTCTTTCATGGATGATTCAACAGCAATTATTTTCTTGTCCAAACACTGCACTTTATTCATACTTTCTTTAACCATGGAAGTCAACACATTTATAGAATTGTTCATTGAAGTAAGTACATTCCAAATTTCCTCCAGGGTAATCTTAGGAGGTCTCGCTAAAGGTCGATTACATATTACCTCTTTCTCTGGTTCTCTCACTCCCGTCTCTGTCGGGCCTTTCCCTCCGTCATGGCCGAGCTGCTCCTCTCCCTTCGATCCCATGGAGCTCTCAAACTCACAGTTCACTGAAGTTAACGGATCTCCTCCGCTCCTTCTCGGGGCATCGTGGTCATCTGAGGATGTTCTCCTTGTCAGCTCTTCCACCATGTCCTCTGTTGTTCTCGAGGACCCATACGGGGGACTAGGAACCGTTGGCGTGCTGGGGCTCAGGGATGTTTCCTCTACCATGAGGATCAGTGTCTGCCCTATGCAGATTCCTCCTGTGGCTCCTCCCTCCGGCTGGTTCTGAGCGGGTCCCGCTAACATCGAGTCAATCCTTGGTTGTCGATGGTCAAAAATAGGTGTAGAGGTAACATTATTTCTTATTCTTGCTTTTCTTTTTGTATGTGGCATGTTAAATCGAAAATAGTAATAGAAATTGTAAAGAAATAAGCAAGATTCAAAAGACCTCCGAGGGGACAAGACGTTAGCGTGTGTTCCATGCAGCGGCCATCTTAGTCTCCCTGACCTCCCCTAGAGGACAACTTTTAAACTGTGTGCAGAAATGCAGTTTGTGGGTACACTTTTAACCCCAGACTTTATGCCACTTTTCAATGGGAAAAACTTCCCTCTGAAAATTGATTTTGAAAAAGTACGAGTGCAAACCTGCACCACCCATATAGGAAGGCACTTTTTCCTCATTAATTTATGCATGCATGTTTTAAAATCCATATGTACACATGTAAGATTCTGCCCCCCCAGGAGTTCTACTGTATCTGTTAGAGGGCAAACCGCGAGAGTGGAGAACAGAGCTATAGTCAGGCCATTTGGCAACTGTGGCCAAGTGAAAATGTGTAGCCTCACCCTGAAACCAACATACAGCACCACAAGCTGTTAGGGGGGCTTTAGTTTTCATGTTTATTTTACCCCAGCAGTTTCCTCCTGTTCCTTTAGACCTCCAGCTCAATCGGAACCAATATAGGGAATCTGGCAGCATGAGCTTTCATTCAAAAACTGAACTGAAAACCCCCAGAAGCCAGACTCTGCCTCCCATGTAACACCAAGGAAATAGAAATGCATTTCCTCCTGCACTGTGCAAAATAAAAAAATATCATGAGCTGCACATTCCCAAAGCAGACATATTCCATTTACTAAACTGAATATAAAATGCTTTTTTCTACCCTTGCTATCTGGATATTTTATTTTTCTAATCACTTTGGTCCTCATCTCTTTATACTGCCTTCCTCCTCCTGGTTTCCTAACTCCTTTACAAGGTCTCCTGTTCCTTTTCCATTTTATCTCTCTCCTCCTATCTTCTTCAGTTCCTCCCCTACACCAATGTCTAATATCGATATTTCCCTTTTCTTCTTATTTTCTTTATTCTCTATCTCTCTATCTCTATCCACACATCTAGATTTCATTCCCCTTCTCTCCCTCTAGTTCTCCGTGCCAATCCTACACCTCGTCCACTCTCCCCTCTATCGCCCCCTCTCAGTCTTCCTTCTCCCTCTCATTGAGTTGCTCCTTTTACCGTGTCCAACTGTCTGGCCCCCTTGTCCTTCCCCTCAACAGCTACATCCTTTGTTCTTTTGAAAAACCCTTACTTAGGGTGCCAGAAGTGGGTGGAGCGCTGTAGTCAGGAGTGAGGGTAGGATATTTGAAAGCAGCAAATAAAGGTGGAGAGGCATGGAGCTGAGAAAGTTTGTGCTGTATTAAGGGAGCTCTGGAGGTTCGTGTTTATGATCTGCAAGGTACAGGTTGGAGAGTGAAAGAGAGATCATGCGTGTCGTTATGTCATTGCTAGCCACCTAGGGTGGCTGCAGACCCTTGCACCCGCACTGTCCATACCTGGGAACTTTTGATTCCCAGATGCTTTGAGATTGTTATGGATTAGCAGGCTTGGGGGGGGGGGGGAGGAGGGTGTTGTTGAAAACTTTCCTCTCCCTAACATTACACATACTCATTTGCTCTCTCACACTCACAGGGTCAATCGTACACACACGTATACACTTGTTCACTCTCTCATATACTAAATCATTTATACACACTCACACAGACACACACACATTTGTTCACTTTCCCATGCACAAGCATGCGAACACACACACACACACATACACACACACACACGCTTGTTTGCTCTCTCGCATGCTCAGTCATACCACATACAAATGCTCATTCACTTTCTCTGACATGTAAAATTATATAAACACACACATACCATTGTTTGTGCTCTCACATGCAAAATCATACACACACACTCATTTGCTTTCTCACATGCATAATCATACACACATGCTAATTTTCTATCTCTTACATGTACAATCATACACATATATTCTCATTTGCCTTCTCATGCTCAGCCTAACATACACACATTTGCTCCCTCTCACACAAACACATGCTCAGACATACACACACATGCTTGTTTGCTCTCTCTCACGCATGCTCAACCATATATACACATGCTCATTTGCTATCTCACATGCTTAATCATACACACACACATGCTGTGTTCTGTCATATATTCACACATGCCCATTTGTTCTCACATGCATAATCAATCATGCACACATACACATACAAACACACATGCTCATTCACTCTCACATGCTCACACTCAACATGCTTCTGTGCAGTCTCTCTCTCTCACACACATAAGAACATAAGAATTACCATACTGGGTCAGACCAAGGGTCCAACAAGCCCAGCTTCCTGTTTCCAACTGTGGCCAATCCAAGTCACAAGTACCTGGTAAGTACCTAAGCATTAAATAAATTTCAAGCTACTATTGCTTAATATTTAATAGCAGTTTATGGATTTTTTCCTCTAGGAGCTTATCCAAACCTTTTTTAAACCCAGCTACACTAACTGCTGTAACCACATCCTCTGGCAATGAATTCCAGAGCTTAACTATGCGCTGAGTGAAAAATAATTTCCTTTGATTTGTTTTAAATGAGCTACTTGCTAACTTCATGGAGTGCCCCTAGTTCTTCTATTATTCAAGAGAGTAAATACCTGATTTACATTAACTTGTTCAAGTCCTTTCATGATTTTATAGACCTCTTTCATATCCCCCCTCAGTCATCTCTTCTCCAAACTGAACAGTTCTAACTTCCTTAGCTTTACTTCATAGGGCAGCCGTTCCATGCCACTTATCATTTTGGTCGCCTTTCTCTGCACTCTCTTTAGTGCAACTGATTCTTTTTTGAGATGTGGTGACCAGAATTTCACACAATATTCAAGATGCGGTCTCACCATGGAGAGATACAAAGGCATTATGTCATTCATCATTTTATTTGCCATTCCATTCTTAATAACTCCTGACATTATTTTTCCTTTTTTGATCATCACAGCACATTGAGCCAATGATTTCAATGTATTATCCATAAGAACATAAGAAATTGCCAGGCTGGATCAGACCAAGGGTCCATCAAGCCCAGCATCCTGTTTCCAACAGAGACCAAACCAGGCCACAAGAACCTGCAAGTACCCAAACACTAAGAAGATCCCATGCTACTGATGCCAGTAATAGCAGAGGTCATTCCCTAAGTCAACTTGATTAATAGCAGTTAATGGACTTCGAGCTTATTCAAACCTTTCTTAAACCCAGCTACACCAACTGCACTAACCACATCCTCTGGCAAAAACTTCCAGAACTTAATTGTGCATTGAATGAAAAAGAATTTTTTCTGATTAGTCTTAAATGTGCTTCATGGAGGGTCCCCTAGTCCTTCTATTATCCGAAAGTGTTAATATCAATTCACATCTATTTGTTCAAGACCTCTCATGATCTTAAAGACCTCTATCATATCCCCCCTCAGCCATCTCTTCTCCAAGCTGAACAACCCTAACCTCTTCAGACTTTCTTCATAGGGGAGCTGTTCCATCCTCTTTATCATTTTGCTTGCCCTTTGTCCACTATGACACCTAGCCATCTTTCCTGGGTGGTAACTCCTAAGATGGAACCTAATTTTGTGTAACTACAGCAAAGGTTACTTTTCGTATATGCATCACTTTGCACTTATCCACGTTAAATTTCATTATTTATGTATTCATTTGGTTTTCTATACCGGTACTCAAAACAACATCATATCAGTTTACAAAGAAAACAAATACAATAAAATCCATAAGTATAAAAAATAAAATAGAGCATACACATCATACATTTGGAAGCCCAGTCTTTCAGTCTCACAAGGTCCTCCTGCCATTTATCACAATTGGCTTGAGATTTAACTACTCTGCATAATTTTGTGTCATCCACACATTTGATCACCTCACTCATTGTACCCCTTTCCAGATCATTTATAAATATATTAAAAAGCACTGGTCCAAGCACAGATCCATGAGGCACTCTGTTGTTTACCTTTTTCCACTGTGAAAACTGACCATTTACTCCTACTCTCTGTTTCCTGACTTTAAACCAGCTTGCAATCCACAAAAGGACATTGCCTCCTATCCCATGACTTTTTAGTTTTCTTAGAAGCCTCTCATGAGGGACTTTGTCGAATGCCTTCTGAAAATCCAAATGCACCGCATCTACCTGTTCATCTTTGTCCACATATTTATTAACCCCTTCAAAAAATGTAGATTTGTGAGTCAAGACTTCCCTTGGGTGAATCCATGCTGGCTCTGTACCATTTAAATGTTTTGTAATTTTATTCTTTGTAACAGTTTCCATGATTTTTCCTGGCTTGTTTGTTCATGGGAACACACTCTTCCTAAATGTGGAAGAGGTGAATGAGGCAAATGGCTGCTTCACAGACTGCACTTCTCCTGACTTCTGGGGGTGGGAGATGGATACTGCTTTTTTTGGCTCCATGAGCCACACTCATTCTGACTGTTGAGGGTGAGTGGGAAGCTTCTTTCAGCTCTACAGGCTGTACTTCTTCCGACTGCTGAAGCAGGATGGGAGGCCAGTGTTTCATTTTTCGACCTGCAGATCACAATCTCTGCCATGGAGGAAGCTGATGCTGCTCCACAGTTATGCTCCTACTGACTTCCAGGGATGGGAGGCCAATGCTGCTTCTTGCAACTCTGCAGGCCACTCTGCTTCTGACTGCTCAAGGGTTGGTGGCAGCAGCATTGGTGATGTTTTTGTCCTGATTTGAGTGTCCACCACTACTCTTCCCCTCCAAATTTCAGAAGCGGGCTCAGTAGCTCTTATCCCCTCTGGCAGCTGAGCTGATGAAGGGGAGGCCTGTGGATTGTCTTCCAAATTTTGAGAGTGATGGCGCTACTGGTAGATGGCGCCTATGGCAAAAGCCATATCAGCCAAAATCTAGCTATGGCTCTGGTGAAGAATTTGTGGGATATGGTCTGGTGGTATTTGTGTGCCAACCCCTGCATTCCTTTGTGCTTTCTGTTGATAGTTATAATCACCTGTTCTTTTTCTCTGTCTTCTTTTTCTCTTTGCTTCCTTATTCTTGTATGAGGACAATTTTTAATAAAGGGGGGTTGGGAAGGTGAGGGGTGGGATGGAATGAGGTGGGGTGGATTTGTTATGCATTTGGTGCATTGTATTTCATGTGCTGAATGTTGATGCACATTTGTTATATGCTGTCTTCTATATGGTTGTGTTCTAAAGCTAATAAACTACAAGTACAACAAAATAAAAAATATATGGGGTAGAACAAGAGTACGCGGGATTTCAATAGATAGCGCGTAGCCGTGCGTATCCATTAAAATCCAGGGTTGGCGCACGCAAGACTGCCCAAAATTGGCAGCCTGCGCGCGCCGAGCCATACAGCCTGCCTCCGTTCCCTCCGAGGCCGCTCCGAAATCGGAGCGGCTTTGGAGGGAACATTCCTTCTGCCTCTACCCACCTTCCCCTCCCCTCCCCTACCTAACCCACCCCCCCGGCCCTATCTAACCCCCTCCACCTCTGTTACGAAAGTTACGCCTGCTCGATGCAAGCGTAACATTGCGCGTGCCGGGCCGGCCGCCGAGCGCCATGTTCCAGTCTGGGGGCTGGTCCGGAAGCCGCGGCCACGCCCCCAGAACGCCCCGGGCCAAAACCACGCCTACGACGCCGACCCGGATGATGCACTGGCCGCGTCATGCCCCCGACACGCCCCCTGATGATGCACGGATTGCGACACGCCCCCCATCATGCCCCCCCCAGGAAAGCCCTGGGACGTACGCGCGTCCTGGGGCTTTGCGTGTGCCGGAAGCCTATGCAACATAGGTTCGGCACGGGCAGGGGGTGTTTGGGCCAGGTTTTGAAAATCTGGCCCTATATGTGTAGATAGGGTAGGCAATTTTCAAAGACCCCGTTTCTGCAGATAAAATACTGTTTCACCTGTGGAAATACCTTTTGAAATTGCATGCTTATGGCTTATAAGCCCATTTTTAAGTGTCCATGAGCTACTAATCCAATACAACACATTCTGTAGCTCTTAAAATTTTATTTATTCATTTATGTATTTATGTATTTATTTATCTATCTATCTATCTATCTATCTATCTATCTAAATCTAATCAAAGTATTTCCCACAGTGCAGTACTCTAATACAACCAAAATGTAAATATGTTTCACAAACTTCAGTACTGGAACTATTAAAACTGTAAAGTAATAATGAGACTTGGAAATATTTGCCTTTTTCTTTTTCAAACAAATTCATTTTAGGGCTTATTTTCAAAGATGGTGATTCAGAAGAATTGAAACAAATCTCAGTAAACCTGGAAGATGTACTAGGGCAAATTGACAAACTAAAGTATAGCAAATCACCTGGACCAGATGATATGTTTCCCAGAGTAGGGATGTGCAATCGTTTTTTGACGATTAGGAAATTTGTACGATATTTCCTAAATTGTCATGGATCGGGAAACCGATAAAACGATTGAATTTTCCCTGAGTTTTCGTAAAAAAATCTTTTTTTGGCTTAGTGCGCGCTAATTTTTGTTACTTTTTGTTGTTTTTGTTACTGCGTGCTAACCCCATTAGCGCGCACTAAGCCAAAAAAAAGATTTTTTTACAAAAATTCAGGGAAAATGCAATCATTTTATCGGTTAGCGTGTTAGCGTGCACCAAGCTGTAAAATGATTTTTGATGAAAAACAAAATGCTGATCCGCGGGAAAATGAGATTTTCCCGTGGCCACACGAACCCAAAAGCGAAAACGATCGGGCACCCGATGCACATCTCTATCCCAGAGTGTGAAAAGAATAGAAAAATGAAATTGCGGACTTATTATTAGTAATTTGTAAACTATCGTTAAAATCATCTATGTTCCTGAAGACTGGAGGTTGCCAATATAATGCCAATTTTTAAAAACAAATCAAGTTGTGATCCAGGAAACTACAGACCAGTGAGTCTGATGTCTGTGCCAGGCAAAATGGTAGAAACTATATTAAAGAACAAAATTGCTGAACATATAGATAGGCATAGTTTAATGGGATAAAGCCAACATTGATTTAGCCAAGAGAAATCTTCTCTTACCAATCTGCTACATTTTTTAAGGAGGTAAACCAACATGTGCATAAAGGTGAGCCAGTTGATATAGTGATCTGGATTTCTAGAAAGAATTTGATAAAGTCCCTCATGAGAAACATCTTAGGAAATTAAAAAGTCATGGGATGGGGGTAATGTCCTATCATGGATTGAAAACTGGTTAAAAGATAGAAAACAGAGACTAGGGCAAATGGTACAGTTTCCCAGCAGAGAAAGATGAATAATGAAGTGCCCAGGAATCTGTTCTGTGCCCACTGCTTTTTAATATATTTATTAAGATGGAGAAAAATGAAGAAAAAGCAGAAATATTAAACAAATACTTTAGTATCATGTTCACTAAAATACACTCTGGAGGAGGAGCATTGCTGGGTGGCAAGTGTGCAGATGGCAGTGGGGTAGATATGATTCTATTTTCAGAAGAGGCCATGGGGCTTGATGACATACATCCAGAATACAATTTAAAGTGTTGTGTATTTTGCATAAAATGATACATGGTGACCAGAGAGACTGGCTGAAAACAGTGGTTCATTGTAAGACAATTAATTTTACTGTCTGTTTTTTTTATGGTTGAAATGTAAACCATAGTGATAAGTAACTCTGTTATTTGAACTTCGGTATAGAAAAGTTATAAATAAATAAATAAATAAATAAATTTAAATACACCCCAGAGGAACTTGCGATCGGCATGGTGGAAGTAACAAGTCAATTACCAAAAACTTAAGGTCATGTTCAGAATGCCCTGCTGACTGCCAATGTAAAACCAGTGGACATGATTCACGGCCAGTGCGGATGTTGGACCAGTGTTCTACAATTCCGGTTCTGACTTGTCTAGTCGTTTTACCTAACATAGTTTGGGACAAGGGCAAAGAATCACGTAGACTACTCCCCGTGAGTGGTAAGTAGTAGAGAATTTTAGAACAAACTTTTTATGAGTTATAGGATGTACAAGTGGATTTTCAGATCAGATTGTCTCCATCCCAAAGGTCTTAACAACGAAATTGAATGGCCATATTTTATTTGAAATATGTGGTTCGTGCTACTGTATTGTTTATCTTCACTCTGATTGGCTAATAATCCTGCACTCTGGTCCAAAAAATCGCAACAAAACAGAAGCCTTTAAACGCTGTGTTTTGTCTAACTTCCCTGCTCTCCTTGCTGTGTCAGCTGTAAGAATTCCTCCGTGCGTTTAAAGGTACGTGATCCCGGCGCTACTGTGTATACCCAGTACCCGATTTTGGTCCATATTTGTTACTAAATTTACTATTGTTTGTTTCTTTGTTTTAGTCTCTTAAAAATTGCCTTGTCCCGTCCGATGCAGCCTTCGGGCGAAACACGGGGTCTGTGTCGGGGGACCCTGAAAGAGAACTTATTCAGCTTGACTTGTGAGCAATGGAGTTGCCGCATTGAGATTATTTCAAATACATTTTTGTTCGAATTGAAATCAAGTATCTATCTGGACCTATACATTTATTGCACTCCTTTGGGGTTTGATATGGATAAAATATATGGACACATACTGGTGAGATTTCCAGATCTGAGGCATGTTTGTGTATTAGTTGTTCACAAACCTTTTTATCAAACCTGACCTATCAATGCTGACGCCTCTGTTACAGCTTTTCGGTTTGATGAACCTCTTTTGAAGCAAAAACATAATTTACAGCAAAATCTGCAGAAAATCCAAAGTAGAATAGAGAAAATCCACTGCAAATTTCCTTAACTTGTCCTTGGATTTTCCCCTTGGTTCTCCAGGAAAGAATCTGCCTAATTTTCCCAGTGGATTTGAGGGAAATTCCGTATTAGTTATCAAACTCAGACTAGGTATATTTCAGCTCAGTTCCAGTTTGATCTTGAGTTGCTCACACATCCCTGCTGTAAGTATTGTACAAGCAGTGAACTCTCAATAACTTTGTCAGTCTCACATGGGGTTCATTAGTACCCCGGCATTAGAGGGCCAACCGTTCATGACATTTAATTGTGCAATAGATAGACGGTACTGTCAATGTGTTAAAAGGACAAACGAAAAAGAATAAAACTCTTTGAGGTATTGCAAAAACTGGGAGCCTGGGGTACATTTGTACTTGGACAGGGGAAAAAAAATTGTCTCTGGGGTACCCCAGGGAATGGGGGGAAGGGGATTTTGGCCACGGACTGCTGACAATACATCATATCAATCTGAAATTTGGAACAACTGTCACAAACCACATTGTGCACAATATCCTGGGAAAATAAGATTTTTTTTTTTAAAAAAGAATTGTTTATTTTATAGCAGGATGAGGATTAAATAAAAAGGATTCTGTTTCTTAAGCTTGAACAGAACAAAATGTACTACCTTTCAAGCAAATAAAAAGTTTATTGCTTGTTTTATAAAAAGAAATTGATTTGGATGAAGAAAGGAGGTTTTGCTCTGGTAAATGAATGCAAGCCAGTTTTGATCCATGCCGGTGTCTCATGTATCATCTATAATGCATTTGACACCTACATAAATTTGAAGTTGAAATGCCACAAAGAGAATGACCATTAAAGCAGCTAAAGATGACCTCATGGCTAAGATCATGTAGCAAGTTGGTTCGAATTTGCTGCCCAATTGGCCAACAGGGCTCGGGCATGCCATGGAGTCAATGTGCTTGATTCCAGCCAGGTGGGTGGTAAGGTGGCTCCTGCTCCTGGAGTGACTCATACAGCTGCAGTCATAGGTGGCCTCAGAGATTTCTTTCCATTGCGTGAGATCACTGAGGGTTTCTCTGTGCTGTATAGACATGCTGCCTGGGGCCAGGGGCTTAAGACTGGAGGGGGAAAATGGGGCAAAATGGAAAAAAGCATCAAGAGAGTACAGCACTGAATCAAATCTATTTCTTCAAGGAGTTAGAAACTAGTTAACCTTCATCTGACATACTGAAACTTTTCTAACTCTGATAAATTAAATCAGTACAGTGAAAGCTTTTCTAAACCGCAGGCAATATGTAGGAATTTGAGCTGAAACTGTGGGATTGCTGTGAGTTGCTGTAAATAGAACGGACAACACTGTACTTCAATCTTGATAAACCAAAAAGCTGACTAAGCTGAAATTCTCCTAAATGAACAACATTAAAAGATAACACCATAGACCATTATCTGGGCAAATAATTTTAATATTGAGCTTTGTTTTTATTTTTTCAGAGATAACATGCTTCTGACTGTTCTCTGAATTCCTGCTGTACAGGGATTTCCTGACGGACTTTTCAGGCCCTCAAGAGTACCATCAAAGAACTGTACCAATCCTATGGTGTGTGCCAAGCCTCCAAGAATACAATTCTCTTGCCTTTTTTTTTTTTTTTTTAGAAATTATTTGTTCTGTATGCAAGGATAAGGTGTGTATTAAGAGAGATCATTTCAGCCTATCCTGTTCTTTAAAAAAAAAAAAAGAAAATATTTATGCAATGCTTTAAATGAAATTGTTTATCCACAATGCCAAAATAATGGCAGGCTTGAATTTGTACTTATAAAATACTCTGTACATGTTCATTGCTGTGGATTCTTGGTTGCTTAAAGCTTGTCAGGCCTCCATGGGTATAGGGTGACTGTCACTGACTGCTTAAATTGGTAGTGCACCGGAAAATGTGCTGCTGCTATATGAATCAAAAGCAAAGTATAGGAGGAAGTGATATCACGTCCTTGATGGAAGCTTAAGCCGGGTGCTCCTGTCCCAATGAAATAATATCCAATACCTTTGTCATCAGCATCCTCCAACAGGCTTGCTATAGTGTGAATATGAGATTCATGGCGATATTCCCTAAAAAGAAATTTGTAGACTTTAAGCAGTTCTACGTGAAGGAGGGCATGAAGCTGGTACAGAAATGAATCTACACTGCAACACACAAGAGATACACCCGAGTGACACAGGAGCCATTCTAAATGCGGCGGAGGGAGATATACCCATTCGAGACAAATTTAGGAGTTGGTTTTGTGACTTGAGAAGAGACATGAGTTTGCTGGTCTGCCCACCAGCACTTGAGAAGAGACATCGCTTGTCTGGGTGTGTGTGTTTGTGTGTATGTGAGGGAGCCAGTGAGTGTGAGAGCATGAGTGTGTATGAGAAAATCCAAGGGAGTAAGAGTTTGTGTGTGTGTGTGTGGGGGGGGGGGGGGGGTGTGTGTGGAGGGGGAGAGAGTGTCTTAGAGCCTGTCAGTATCAGTGAGAGCGAGAGGTTATGGTGGATGTAAGAGCATGAATGTGTATGTATGTGACAGTGTAAGTGTGAGAGAGAATGGACATGTGAGTATGTGTGAGAGAGAGGATAACCTCCTAATCCTTGACAATATCAGGGTGACTGGAAATCAAGAGCTCCCACATATGGACAGCAGGGGCTTTTTAAAATCCTTATTAGTTTTAATTATTGAATGTTATTTGATATATGTGCTGTTTTGAAATATTTTATTAGTGTTTGGGAAATTGTAAAAAATGTATATGATTTTAATTAATAGAAATTCTATTTATCAGTCATTTAAAAATATTCTTTTATTATGGTTTTACTATTATAACCGATGCTTTATGTTTCTTGATTTTATTTGTTTTATGAGGAATGGTGTTTCTATTTTTCTATTGTTAATACACGGAATCTGGCTTCTTGGAGTTTCCATTTCAGCTTTTTGTCTAATTTGTACTCCTTCATTTTGTATTCTGTATTTGGTGAGAGTCTGTCTCTGCTCTGTGTGTGTGACCGTGATGAAAGATTCTGCTAGCATAGGGATCTATAGCAATCAGGTTTGTTTTGTTTCCTCAGTAGGTGGTGTATGTTACTGTGAGGTGACACCAGAATTTGAAAATATCTTTTACTATGAAGAGCTGTAAGGGAAACATCCAAGCTCCATTGTTTGGGGGAATTTCAGTGGATGCACAGAGATACAGAACTGGAGGTGCAGGATTTATATTGACATTCTGTCCCTTCCTATATATTCCAGACTTCACTCTCCTAGCCATATAGAATTAGTTGAATGAGGCTATCAAATAATTTTATAGTGTGAAACTGGCCAGCTTTTTAAAATTTTGCAGTAGACCCTTTGGACTTTTTTATTAACACTTTTTTTTAACCAATTTTAAAGCAGGATCCATGCTATAGAGGTGGGTGTGATGAAGAAATGTCATTTTGGCTCTCCCCCCCACCCCAAAAAAAAAAACAACTTCTGTCTAGAGACGCCACTGATTTTCTATGACCTTAAGCATTAGTAAAAGAAGGATTAAGGGGGAGGGGGGGGGGGGGGGATGCTGGTAAGGCACACAAATGCATTGGCCCCCGGGCGGCAGAGACCCTTGGTGCACCACTGGATGTGAACCATATGGGGCCGCAAGCGGCGGCAAAGAGGAGTGGAGATTTGGCAGGCCGCAAGCAGTGCCCAACCTGCTCGCGACACAGAAAACCACACAGCCGGTGGGCGTGATCGAGAATGATGTAGGAGTCGGGGCCGAGACGGGGGGGGGGGGGGGGGGCGCAAGGGAGAAGGCTCGCCTAGGGCGCTTAATCCCCTTGCACCTGCCCTGGTCAGGACCCAGCCTTCTGACCAAGTCCCCGGTGTCAGGCCTGGGTCAAGGCCTAGGCTCTGGTGTCAGGACCTGGCCTCCGGGTCGGGAGGCAGCATCGGGCCTAGGCTGAGGCTCCAGGCTAGGCTGAGGCCCCGGCATTGGGACCCAGCCTCCAGGCTGGGTCACAGCATCAGTCCTTGGTCTGGGCCAAGGCCCCAGCATCGGGACCTGGCCTCAGGGTCAGGTCACAATGTTGGGCCTGGGCTCATATTGTAGCCGAGGCCCAGGCATCAGGTTATGGTGGCAGGCCTAGGTCTGGGCCAAGGCCCCTGGCATCGGGATCCATCTTTGGGTTGGATTGTGGCATCGGACCTGGGTCTGGGCCAAGGCCTCAGCATTGGGACCCAGCCATCTTCGGATACCCGACAGATCAGGTAAGGTATTTTTATTTTTTCAATTTTCGGGGGCCTCAGTGTCATGCTCAGGCATAGACTTCGGCCCCTGCTTTTGGTCTTCACTTAGGCCCTAGGCAAGGCTCCATCTTCAGGTTTAGGCTGAGGCACTGGCATTGTGCTTGGGCATAGGCTGCGACTCCTGCTTTGGACCTTGGCCTATGCCCTAGGCAAGGCCCTGGCTTTGGTCCTAGGTCAAAGCCCTATGCATTATTTTAATACAAAATGAACAATAAGGCTTATTTCATTCAGGCAGTCTCCAATTCGGTTTGGAACCCCTCAGATGAAATTAATTATCCTTATTAGTCATATGTTGCACTTCTGATTTAAACAATTGCACATCCTTAGTTCTCAAAGTGTTCAACAAGATGACATTATAGCTTGTGCAACAATAGTACTATCTTGTGGTTAGTTTCCTTTCTGGCAGGGGAACATAAGAACATAAGAAGAACACAAGAAAATGCCATACTGGGTCAGACCAAGGGTCCATCAAGCCCAGCATCCTGTTTCCAACAGTTGCCAATCCAGGCCATAAGAACCTGGCAAGTACCCAAAAACTAAGTCTATTCCATGTAACCATTGCTAAGTGGCTATTCTCTAAGTGAACTTAATAGCAGGTAATGGACTTCTCCTCCAAGAACTTATCCAATCCTTTTTTAAACACAGCTATACTAACTGCACGAACCACATTCTCTGGCAACAAATTCCAGAGTTTAATTGTGCGTTGAGTAAAAAAGAACTTTCTCCAATTAGTTTTAAATGTGCCCCAAGCTAACTTCATGGAGTGCCCCCTAGTCTTTCTACTATCCGAAAGAGTAAATAACCGATTCACATCTACCCGTTCTAGACCTCTCATGATTTTAAACACCTCTATCATATCCCCCCTCAGTCGTCTCTTCTCCAAGCTAAAAAGTCCTAACCTCTTTAGTCTTTCCTCAAAGGGGAGTTGTTCCATTCCCCTTATCATTTTGGTAGCCCTTCTCTGTACCTTCTCCATCGCAATTATATCTTTTTTGAGATGCGGCGACCAGATTTGTACACAGTATTCAAGGTGCGGTCTCACCATGGAGCGATACAGAGGCATTATGACATTTTCCGTTTTATTCATCATTCCTTTCCTAATAATTCCCAACATTCTGTTTGCTTTTTTGACTGCCGCAGCACACTGCACCGACAATTTCAATGTGTTATCCACTATGACACCTAGATCTCTTTCTTGGGTTGTAGCACCTAATATGGAACCCAACATTGTGTAATTATAGCATGGGTTATTTTTCCCTATATGCATCACCTTGCACTTATCCACATTAAATTTCATCTGCCATTTGGATGCCCAATTTTCCAGTCTCACAAGGTCTTCCTGCAATTTATCACAATCTGCTTGTGATTTAACTACTCTGAACAATTTTGTGTCATCTGCAAATTTGATTATCTCACTCGTCGTATTTCTTTCCAGATCATTTATAAATATATTGAACAGTAAGGGTCCCAATACAGATCCCTGAGGTACTCCACTGTCCACTCCCTTCCACTGAGAAAATTGCCCATTCAATCCTACTCTCTGTTTCCTGTCTTTTAGCCAGTTTGCAATCCACAAAAGGACATCGCCACCTATCCCATGACTTTTTACTTTTCCTAGAAGCCTCTCATGAGGAACTTTGTCAAACGCCTTCTGAAAATCCAAGTATACTATATCTACTGGTTCACCTTTATCCACATGTTTATTAACTCCTTCAAAAAAGTGAAGCAGATTTGTGAGGCAAGACTTGCCCTGGGTAAAGCCATGCTGACTTTGTTCCATTAAACCATGTCTTTCTATATGTTCTGTGATTTTGATGTTTAGAACACTTTCCACTATTTTTCCTGGCACTGAAGTCAGGCTAACCGGTCTGTAGTTTCCCGGATCACCCCTGGAGCCCTTTTTAAATATTGGCGTTACATTTGCTATCCTCCAGTCTTCAGGTACAATGGATGATTTTAATGATAATTTACAAGTTTTTACTAATAGGTCTGAAATTTCATTTTTTAGTTCCTTCAGAACTCTGGGGTGTATACCATCCGGTCCAGGTGATTTACTACTCTTCAGTTTGTCAATCAGGCCTACCACATCTTCTAGATTCATCGTGATTTGATTCAGTCCATCTGAATCATTACCCATGAAAACCTTCTCCATTACGGGTACCTCCCCAACATCCTCTTCAGTAAACACCGAAGCAAAGAAATCATTTAATCTTGCCGCGATGGCCTTATCTTCTCTAAGTGCCCCTTTAACCCCTCGATCATCTAACGGTCCAACTGACTCCCTCACAGGCTTTCTGCTTCGGATATATTTTAAAACGTTTTTACTGTGAGTTTTTGCCTCTACAGCCAACTTCTTTTCAAATTCTCTCTTAGCCTGTCTTATCAATGTCTTACATTTAACTTGCCAATGTTTATGCTTTATCTTATTTTCTTCTGTTGGATCCTTCTTCCAATTTTTGAATGAAGATCTTTTGGCTAAAATAGCTTCTTTCACCTCCCCTTTTAACCATGCCGGTAATCGTTTTGCCTTCTTTCCACCTTTCTTAATGTGTGGAATACATCTGGACTGTGCTTCTAGAATGGTATTTTTTAACAATGACCACGCCTCTTGGACATTTTTTACTTTTGTAGCTGCTCCTTTCAGTTTTTTTCTAACAATTTTTCTCATTTTATCAAAGTTTCCCTTTTGAAAGTTTAGCACGAGAGCCTTGGGAAGTTAAGCATGATTAATACACTTAATACAATTAATGCACCCACCCCCCCAATGAACTTCAAACCTAAAATATTACTTAGTACCCGCCTCTCCCCTCCAATCACTGTTCCTCTGCGCTTATACTAACCTGTAAATAATCTGTGTTTATCACATTTTCCTCAAACCCCTGTACATATCTTTTCCTTATGTATCCTTTCCTCCCTCCCCCCTCCCCCTCCCTTTGTCTTGTCTACCTATATACCTCTCCTCCCCACCTTTTATCTTGTTTATTGCTATGTTACTGAGTTTATTGTTACAAACTGTTCTTTGTAAAGGCTTTGCCTATATATCCTTGGTTGTAAGTTATCTGTAAACCGGCACGATGTGCAAACGGTTGCCGGTATATAAAATAAAATAAAAATAAAATAAAATAATATCCATCCTTGGTTTAGTCTCTAGTGTAGGTAGGCAAAATTTAGAGGAAGTTGGCAAGTGACCTGATACTGTTATGGGCAAGTCACCATCTTTCAGCTTCCAATGTGCATTCCACTCTCCCTTTGTTCATTGATATGGTTATAAGTTCTTCTGGGAGATCTTGTGGCTCTTGCAACCGTGCACTACATATATTAGTTACTATTAATTCTTACTACATCACTCTAGACCCAATCCTATGCAATGTGGCAGATCTATATAGGTGCTTCACTTAATCCAGGCTTCTTACACTGTCTCACCAGAATAGGTGGTGTTCCTGATTTGGCTGACATAGGCCAGGTCAGCAGAGGAAATTACTGAAGAGGATCGGTTTATTTATTTATTTATTTATTTATTTATTTATTTAAAGGATTTATATACCGGAGGTTCCTGTATAATATACATATCACCCCGGTTTACAAGGAACGGTAATTATCGCTTCATATAGCGGTTTACATTGAACATGTTAAAAACTAAGTAACAAATACTTAAACATGAAATACTAAACATTTGCATATATGGTTTTCTGTTCGGCTGATCACCATTGATAGGGTGGCAGAAGTGCTATTTTGGTAGTTGCTGATATCCTATGGCAATGTTCCAACTATCTGCCCTGCCCCATATGGTTCAGGCCTTGCTGTGTCCAGATATCTTGAGATACCAGTCTCAAAGATGACTTTTGTCTATATTGAACCCCAAGGGCAATTTCATATGGTACCTGGAAAGGGGGGGCAGGGGGGGAGCAAGCCATGGAAATCTGGGAGAACCAATGCAGGAATATGGCACCTATATCAACATACTTTTGATCTGCCACCAGGCATTACAAACCCTCTGCTGAGGATAGTAAAAACTTTTTACATCCTCATGTGGCTTTTGTAACCCACACTCAAGAATGTGGTGGAGCTACCGCATAGTCTATGAATCCATTGTGTTCTCTACATGAGTTCCATTATTGCATATCGCATTAGTTATTTATCCTTATCTCTGAACTGGTCCTGTTGGTGTGGGATCTATTTTGCAGGTAGTTCAGTACGAATTTTGCTTCCTCTTATATGCTGTGTTTTATTTACCTATGTTTGGGAAATATGATGGGTGGAAGCATCCCCCTTTTGGGTTGGTGAATTCAGATATACCATATCCCCCTTCTATTATTATTATGCCATACAGCACACCCTGCATAATAATCCACGTGTATTTTGGAAAGGGGTTTGGACAGGCGCTTGGCTATATATGGCATGTATTACCATATTCTGAATCACATAGGTTGATGCCAACCTGCAATATCCTCCTTTGGTTCCAAAGGGGGAGAAAACTATCTTGGCAGCATTTTGCAGTATGTTAACAGCATTAATTGTAGCTTATCAAGCTGAATGGAAGCAGTTGCATCTGAGGGTGCCAACCTGCAATAACATCCTTGGATTGCAGAAGAGCTGTGCTATCGGCAATAATAAACTGTATCTTGTGGAATGATAATGGCATACCAAGTTATGATGAAGAGCCTCAATGGGAAGCACAGCTGTAGGTACTGGCAGCAATTCAGTGGGCTCTACCTTGTTGAGGGATTGAGATTAAACGGGTCCTTACTGCTTGTAGGCAGCATTGAAGTTATTGGAATATGGCCATAGCTGGGTTGATGGGGAGCCTACAGCAAGCGAGGTGTTGCTACCATGGGCTTGTGGTGGGGTTGACCATGTCCTAAGGGTGCCAGTCAGGTACTATGTCAAAAGCAGGCTAGGCAGAGAACACCCAGCAGGTATTCCTGCCACTACGTTGCATGGAGGATGAGAGTTTCGATGAGTTGACTCAAGTCTTCAGCTTTGTTGGCTGGAATTTGACCTGCTCACCACCCCAAAAGTTGTGCTACATTTTAAATAAGTGAATCCTGCTCTTGCGATGGAGCAAGATGTCATCACACCACAGAGATCTTTAACCCAGTAAGCAAAGAACAACATTCACGAACATAGGAGGGGTGAGGATTCAATGGTATGGTGCCCCAACAGCAAAATATTGTAATAGAATGAAACAAAGATACAGGTGAGGTGTGGGCCTGTTCACCCTACAGGTTTAGGAGAATATGTTTAATGTTTGAATTGGCTATGTAATGTTTCACCTATGCTGTGGCCATATCTATCTAATAAAGAGTTTTGTCTTTGACCAATGTGGTGCCCTAGAGCTTTGTTTAGCATTTAAGTAAAGGAATAATTGGGAGGGGAGGAGAGGGAGATGGGAGGAGGGGAGCAGAGAGCAGAGTGCTTTACTTGATAAACTAGAAGACCTGGATAATCAATTGAGAAGGTCCAACTTGAGACTAAAGGGGATGCCAGACACTCACAGGTATGCTGATCCATTGCAGGTATTACTGGACATTTGTAAACTTATTTTGTTTGGGAAGAAGCCAGCTTCTGGAGGGAGAGAGCATAGAATTGAAGAGAGCCCATAGAGCACTTGGGCCGCAGTTGGCTAACAGTCCTCGTGACATTCTTATATGTCTTAATAATTACACAATGAAAGAAAAGATTTGGATAGCGGCCCAGCAGATTCCTCAAATTATTTGGCAAAGTCACAGTATAATGGTATTTGCAGATTTGTCACCTGTGATACTACAGAAATGGCAGGAGATAAGAGTGATTGCAAGTGTGCTACAGAAGGAACATATCAGATACCTCTGGTTGTTTTCTTTTTGGTTGGCCTTCACTTTGAATGGAATCACCTCTCATTTTAAATCTGTCTCAAACACAGAGTCCATATTAAAGTCTGCAGGTCTTTTGATACCTTTGGTTTCTGGGAATGCTACCTTGGAGCTTAGAGAAGAACAACCAAAATGGCAGAGAGCTGGCAAAGGAGGCAAACTTCTGAGGAGACACTCAGGGGGGGTCATGTTCATGTTTTCTAGTTCCAACATTTGTATTGTGAAAGTTTACCTGCATGAGCACAGTAAACATTTAAATATATTAAAAAAAAAAAAGTGTACAGCAATTATTTAATTGAGGAGGATAATCAGCTTCTTATGCATGACAATGTAATTTTAGTGTTGGGAACATCAAATCCTAAAAGTGTAAAAGGTAGGGAAGGTTCTTATTTATATTTGTGTGTATGAAACTAATGCCCAGTTATGTAAAGTAAGATCTTGTTAAAATATTTCCCTCTTTCTCTGTTTTAACACTTACTGCTTGTGATAGACAAGGGGGCTGAGCTGAAGTCATAAGACACTCCTTGTTTCTCACTCCCTGTCTGCTGTTTTCGGGATTCACTTCTGAATGCTCAGCCTCTGTGCTGCAGCTTCTGAAGAAAATAGGTTTTTTTGTTTTGCATAGATGTTTTGTTTCTCAAATAAATACTAAACTGTCTTTTGGAACTTATTACTAAGTGTAAGTGGTTTGTGCAGTTTTTCTGCTCAACTACTTACTTTGAACACAAAGGTTGAACCACAGCCTCCAAAACTGGGTGATAGGCCCAGACACCTGGTGAGTAGCCTTTCTTTTGGACTGTTACAGGTCTTAAACACATAATATGTTTTTAGCTATGCTAGAAAGTTCCATAAGAATGACATTTTGTTTGTGTAACATGTCTCAAGCTAAAGTGGAAGACCTTGTGAAGTTAGGAGATGGAAAATCCTATCCTGCATGGTCAACCAAGTTGTAAGCCATCTTCAGCAAAATGGACTTAGTAGATGCATTGGAACAAGACTGACCAGCTGAGAGAGAAGCAAAGCAGCAGTGGGAAAGGCATTTAGCCAAGCTTAAAGCAGAAACCATACCGCATATAAGTAATGACATTTTAAAGCTAATTACAGTTATACCTATAGGGCAGCGGTTCTCAACCTATGGGTCGCGACCCCGGCGGGGGTCGAACGCCCAAAACGCAGGGGTCGCGCGCTCCCGGTCTCTCCCGCTGTCGTTGCCGCCGGGCTGTCAGCACGTTCAAGCCCAGCGGGAACGGCAGCGGCGCTAGAAGAAGCTCTGCACCCGCGGCTGGGCCTTTTCTTCTTCCTGCGCCTGCCCCCCCCTCCCATGACCCGGAACAGGAAGTGAATCGTGGTGCGCGGGAAGGAGAGAGAGCCGCGCGAAAAAGTAGCAGCAGTGGCTGCAGCATCGGTCCCCGAGCAATAGAAGCAGCCGGTAATGGAGAAAGGAGACAGCAGCATGAGCCTCCCGCGGCCGATGGGATTCTTCTTTCTTGGCCAGCGGAGGCTGCTGCAGCTCCCATTTGTGCTCGGGGGAGAAGAGGAAGTGAGTGAGAGAAAGAGAGAGAAGCAGCCAGCCTGCCTGTGTGTGACTGACTGGTCAGAGAGCTGTTGTGTGTGTGTATGTGAGAGACAATGAAAGTGATTGCTCAGGGAGATGACTGATGTGTATGTGAGAGTGTGAGACAGTCAGGGAGGTGACTGATGTGTATGTGTGAGAGAGAGAAAAAGCATGGAAGTGAGAAGTCTGGGTATGTGAGAAAGCATGGGCGTAAGAAGCCTGGTGTTGTGGGGGTGAAAGAAAGCATGGGAGTGAGAAACCAGGGTGAGTGTGCATGCATGAGAGAGAGAGACTGCTTGGTAAGGTGATGGTGTGTGTGAGAGAAAAAGACTGGTGTGTGTTTGTGAATATGAGAGAATATGATTCAGGGAATGAGAAGCCTGTGCACGTGGAGAGTGAGCATGGAAATGAGAGAGACTGGTGTGTGTGTAACAGAGAGAAAGTGATTATGGGAATGAGAAGCTTGTGCATGTGGAGAGAACAAGCATGGGAGTGAGAGACTGGTGAGTGAGTGAGTGAGTGTGTGTGGGTGTGTGAGAGAGAGAGAGACAGAGAAAGTGATTATGAGAGTGAGAAGCCCATATATGTAAGTAGAACACGGGAGTGGGAAGCCTGTGTGTGTGTGTGTGTGTGTGTGTATGGCATGAGAGAAACTGTTCAGGAAGGTGACTGTTGTGTGTGTGTATGAGAAAGTGATTATGAGAGTGAGAAGCCCGTATATGTAAGTAGAACACGGGAGTGGGAAGCCTGTGTGTGTGTGTGTGTGTGTGTGTGTGTGTGTGTGTGTGTGTGTGTATGGCATGAGAGAAACGGTTCAGGAAGGTGACTGGTGTGTGTGTGCCAAAGACTGTTTGGGAGATGATTGGTGTGTGAGAGACAGAAACTGGTCATGGGGGCATGACTGGTATGGTGTGTGTGTGTGAAAGACATGGGCACTAAGGAAGAGGACCATAAGTATAGAGCTTAGCTTCTACTGCTGCTTCTGGTGAGTGCCACGGCCTGCAGGGAAGGGGAGTAGGACAGCTGCTGGAGGGGGTAAGTAAAGGTGGCTTTTTAAGTTTATTTTTCTTGACTGCCATTTTAATTGTGTGATGTCTGCTTTTTTGAAATATTTTATTGGTGTTTGGAGAATGTTTAATAGTTTTTATGCGTTTTTAATTGTTGGATGTTCATAGCTGTTTTGAAACATTTATTCTGCTTATTAGTATAGTTTTACAATTATTTCTGTGTGGGGATCTATAGCTGCTTGCTAGTTCTGTTTTCCTAATAAGAGGTGTATTGGTTTTTAGGACCTGATTTAATATTTGTAGTGTTGCCTTTTCATAGATAGGGTTGCTCCTGTTTGAGTGTATTCCATAATACAGGTGTAACTGTGTGCGGATTAGTTTATGTGCATTACTACAGATCCTGGGAGTATGTTAGGTCGGTTCTGTGTCTGTTACCGAGATGAGATATTTTGCTAGCATGTAAGCGTTTGTATCGGTCTTATTTGTTGTGTTTTCTCAGAGGACATGCATTGGTGGTAAACTGCTGTCTTTTCATAAGTAGGGCTATTGAGCCTGGAAATAGAAGGAGTTTGAGTTGCTGTTACTGAGATGTCACTAGAACCAGAATATCTTTTTTGTAGGGTGAGTTGTATGGGGAATGTCATAATTCTGCTTTACATCCATTATTGTGGGTCAGGGGGGTTCCTGTGGATACAAACTGTACTTTTACATCTAGCCCCGTGACGATCATGGGTCAGTGTGCCATGCATGTGAGAACCTATGGTGAGTTGAGTTACATTCACATTATAAATGTCATAATTAAATGATAAGTGTGCACTAAAATCCAACCCCATCCATAACCCCGCCCCCATATGACCAAAGCCCCGCCCTCACCCCACCCTCACGGGGCGAGGGCGGGGCGAGGGGTCACCGCAACATGAGGAACTGTATTGCGGGGTCACGGCATTAGAAAGGTTGAGAACCACTGCTATAGGGAAAGAGATGTGGCAAACACTTAACGAGACATTTGCACAGGTGTCTATGATTTCCACATCTATAGTTTCCAAAGATTGTTAAATTATAAAGCTAATAAAGGGGGAGGGGGTGGACCTGACTACATTTGTGTCAGAGTTCATACCAATGAAAAAAATAATGATGTTAATAATGGAGAGGGGAATCCTCCAAACAATAGTAAGAAAGGAGCACAGATCAAAAAGAAAATGTCAGTAATGATAGCAGATGAATGTTTGTTGAAGGTAGCAAACCACCCAAATCAAGCTAGCAGGCACAGATATTACCTGGATTCTGGTCCCTCATACCAATATCTGTGCAATGAAAGTGCATTCACGTATTTATTTTTATTTTTATTATTACAGTTTTATTGGGAATATTGCTTATTACGTTACGCTATGCTTTACACACATTGTTATTTGTAAACCGGGTTGATGTGATGCCTGTCATGAAACTCGGTATAATAAAAATAATAAATAAATAAATAAATAAATAAATAAATAAATTTAGATAAATCCTACAAATAAGAAATTTGCCTGAAGATGGCACGTCTGTTGAAGAAAAGGGAAAAGGAAAAATACAGATAAGTGGCTTGATTAATGAGAGGGAAGTTTAAATTATTGAGTTTATGGAATCATATTGGATTCCTGAACTGGATGTCAATACTCTAAGAGCCTGAAATTGAAAGTGTGCTTAACACTGGATAGCTGGATAAGCAGGACTTATAAGTCACTTATCCAGCTATCTTTTAGCTGGCCAATTTGTGGACAGGTAGTAGGGGAATCTGAGCGGCACTACTTAACTGGATAAGTAGAAGCGATATTCATTCTTATCCGGTTAAGTTAATTGGATAAGTAGATCAGCCACAGAGCTAATCTAACTTAGCTGAATTTAACTTATCTGGCTAAGTAGCAGAGAAGCGCCGCTGTACAAAGTCAGATAATATATACATAAGACAGAGGGTGGCAAGAGCTATTTTGATATTCTGGTAGACTTTAATTCAAAGTACACTAATACCTATCTGTTGTGAGCTAAAAGTGAAGTTTTTGAAAAGTTTAAAATTCATTTGTGAAGACTGGATGTTTGTGAGAGTAAAATGAATCAAGGGTTTGGGGTAGGTGGTCAGGCAAAGAGGGGAAGGGATTAACTATATATTTAGTAATGGTGCTGTAAGTTTATCTTTATTAAGGAAGTTTGCATCAAAGAGAACTCTGTTTTTCTTTTATTGCATATTTTATTATGTAAACTTTCAATAAAGAAAGTTTGGAAAAAATTACTGTGCCTATGTTGAAAATTAATTTCAGAGAAAACTTAAGAGATTTAGAACTAACAATGGAAGGGAATTCTGCAGCAAAGAAATGGAGGAATTTCTAAAAGAAAATTGCATAAAGAATGAAAAGACTATACGATTTAGGCCTAAACAGAACAGACAGGCAGAAAGAAAGAGCTTGCTAAACATTACTAGATGTCAACTGCTGGATGCACAGTTATCTGATAAGTTTTGGGATAAAACAATCAGTGTTTACATTTTTTGCAGAATCACCTGCCAACCAAGAGAGCAGATAAAACACCTTATGAGCTCTGGAATGGGTACACGCCTAATTTGTCTAATCTGAGAGTGTTTTTATCTGCAAAGCTTATGTTTATATTCCCAAAGAGTATCAAAAATCAATACAAGAGTGAATTGGGAATCGTGCTGGGATATGCAGTAGAAAGAACAGGTTATAGAATCCTGGATCTCAAAACAAAAGAAGTAAAAATATGCAGTGTGGCATGCTTTGATGACAAGAAAGGATGAATTCCTAAGCCTTGGATCTCAAATAACAAAATCAAGACCTACAAGTAGCACATGGCTCTACCCAGTAAAGCAGCAAGAAGGGGATATCAAGCAACAAGCTGATGATGCTGATATGATCAAGAAGAAGAAGAAGAAGAAGATGCTGATGATGTTTCTTCTGAAACAGAGAACTTCACAGTCTCAGAACTTGAGAATGACAATGAGAATCTGACAGGAGAGGCAGCACCTATAAACACAGAGCCATAGCTAAGGTGATCAAAAGATTAATTAAAGAAAATCCACTAGAATGGACATGCTGCACTGTTTAAGAAAAAGATGTTTCTGACCTAACTTCATAGAGAAACCTTGAGAATATACATCTTGCTGAGGCAGAAAAAGAAGAAATGTAGCAAAAGAAGACATAGTAGAGACTTTTCATAAAAATAAGTTATAGGATGCCTTTGAATGTATGATGCAGAGGGAAATGTGCAAAGACACAAGACAAGATTACTGACACAAGGCAAGATTTCGGTTACTTGTAAGGGCTCCGCCCAAATGTTTTTTGTTTTATGTAAACCGATACGATGTGCGAATGGCTATCGGTATAGAAGAGACTTTAAATAAATAAATAAATAAATAAATAAATAAATAAATAAGATTGGTCACCAAAGTCTACATGCAAAAATATGGCATTGACTTTGCCAAAACATTTGTACCAGTTGTGAAGCTCACAACCATAAGAATCCTATTTAGTGTGGCAGCAAGCATAAATTTGCACATGGAACATCTTGACATAGAGGCTGCTTTTCTGCATGGTGAGCTTAAAGAAGAAATGTATATGTATCAGCCACCAGGATGTGAAGAGCCAGGCAGAGACTGCAAACAACTCAATCCATACATGGCCTAAAGCAAGCTGCTAAAGCATGGACTGACAAGCTGAGCAAGATGCTCAAAGCATTTGGATTCAAACAAGCAGAAGCTGACCCATATCTTTACTAGACACAAAAATAGAAGAAAGACACACTTATGTAGATGACCTGATTGTATGCTATGAAACGAATGACAACAGTTCAGAAATCATAGACACGTGAAGTAAAACTACTGGAAATTAGAAGTTAGTATCTAGGGACCGAGATACAAAAGGTTAAAGAAGAACATTACCTGCTGAACAAAAGACAAAAGATCAAGGATCTTGTAGATTTTTCCTTGTCTATCTGAAGCCAATGAAACTAACATAGCATGGAAACAGGCTACCAAAAGAGAGGTGGAAGACGAAAAAAAGACTTACCAATAATAATTACAGGACAGCAGTTGGGAAAATTCTCTATATTGTGACACTTCTGATCTGCTCAGCAACTGGTCTGCAACTTCTAAAGAGAGTGGAGCAGATTTTTAAAAAATACGCGAGCGCGTACTTTTGTTCACGCACCAGGCGCAAACAAAAGTACGCTGGATTTTATAAGATACGCACGTAGCCACGCATATCTTATAAAACCCAGGGTCGGCGCGCACAAGGGGGTGCACATTTGTGCAACCTGTGCGCGCCGAGCCCAGCGCGAGCTGCATGTTCCCTCCGAGGCCGCTCCGATTTCGGAGCGGCCTAGGAGGGAACTTTTCTTCGCCCTCCCCCCACCTTCCCCTCCCCCCACCTTCCCCTCCCTTCCCTTCCCCTCCCTTCCCCTCCCTTCCCCTACCTAACCCACCCCCCCGGCCCTATCTAAACCCCCCCTTACCTTTGTCGGCAAAGTTACGCCTGCTTTCAGCAGGCGTAACTTTGCGTGCGTCGCCGACAGCCCCGCTCCATCCTCCGGGCCCGGGGGCTGGTCCAGAGGCCTCGACCACGCCCCCGGGCCGGCGCCACGCCGCCGGGCCCGCCCCCGAAATGCCGGAGCACGCCCCCGAAACGTCGCATTGTTTCGGGAACGCCCCCGGACATGCTCCCTCCCACCCCTTTTTGAAAGCCCCGGGACTTACGCGCGTCCCGGGGCTTTACGTGCGCCGGCGGCCTATGCAAAATAGGTGCATCGGCGTGCAAGGGCCCTGCACGCGTAAATCCAGATGGATTTATGCGCGCGGGCCTTTTAAAATCCGCCCCAGTAGGTTTTCTTGTTATACATAGATGTTTTGTATCTTAAATAAATGAAGACTGTTGTTTTAGAACTTATTACTAAGTGGCGTTTGCATTCCTTCTGCTGGACTACTTACATAAGAACATAAGATATGCCATAGTGGTCAGACCAAGGGTCCATCAAGCCTAGTATCCTGTTTCCAACAGTGGCCAATCCAAGTCATAAATACCTGGCAAATACCCAAACATTAGATAGATCACAAGCTACTAGTGCTTATTAATTACTGTCATAGCAGTTTCTGGATTTATCCTCTAGGAACTTATCCAAATCTTTTTTAAATCCAGTTATACTAACTACTATAACCACATCCTCTGGCAATGAAATCCAGAGCTTAGCTATGCCCTGAGTGAAAAGAATGTTCTTCAATTTGTTTTAAATGAGCTACTTGATAACTTTATGGAGTGCCCCCTTCTCTTTCTATTATCTGAGAGAGTAAATAGACAATTTACATTAACTTGTTCAAGTCCTTTTATGATTTGTAGACTTCTATCATATCCTCCTTCAGTCATCCATTCTCCAAACTGAACAGCTCTAACTTCTTTAGCCTTTCCTCATAGGGAAGCTGTTCCATGCCCCTTATCATTTTGGTTGCCCTTCTTTGCACTTTCTCCAATGCAGCTAAGTCCTTTTTGAGATGTGGTGACCAGAAATGCACACACTATTCAAGGTGCGGTCTCACCATGGAGAGATACAGAGGCATTATGACATCCGCCGTTTTATTTTCCATTCCCTTCTTAATAATTCCTAACATTCTGTTTGCTTTTTTGCTTGCCATAGCTCACATAGTAGATGTATATCTACTTTGACGCCTAGATCTCTTTCCTGAGTGGTAACTCCTAAGATAGAACCTAATATTGTATAACTACAGCAAGGGTTATTTTTCCCTATATGTATCACTTTTGCACTTGTCCATGTTAAATTTCATCTGCCATTTAGAAGCCCAATCTTCCAGTCTCCTCCTGCAATTCATCACAATCCACTTGAGATTTAGCTACTCTGTATAATTTTGTGTCATCCGCAAATTTGATCACCTCACTTGTTGTACCCCTTCCAGATTATTTATAAATATATTAAAAGCACCGGTCCAAGTACAGATCCCTGAGGCACTCCACTGTTTACCTTTTTCCACTGTGAAAACTGACAATTTAATCCTACTCTGTTTCCTATCTTTTAAACAACTTGCAATCCACAAAAGGACATCACCTCCTATCCCATGACTTTTTAGTTTCTTAGAAGCCTTTCATGTGGGACTTTGTCGAACAGCTTCTGAAAATCCAAAATACACCACATCTGCTGGTTCACTTTTGTAAAATGTTTATTATCCCTTCAAAAAAATTTAGAAGATTTGTAAGGCAGACTTCCCTTGGGTAATTCCATGCTGGCTATGTCCCATCAAACCATGTCTATCTATATGTTTTGTGATTTTATTCTTTAGAACAGTTTCCACAATTTTTCCTGGCACTAAAGTCAGGCTCACCGGTCTACAGTTTCCTGGATCACCCCTGGATTCCTTTTTAAATATTGGGGTTACATTGGCCATCTTCCAACCTTCAGGTACATTGGAAGATTTTAATGATAGGTTATATATTTTTACTAATAGGTCTGAAATTTCATGTTTTAGTTCTTTCAGAACCTTGGGTATATACCATCTGGTCCAGGTGATTTACTATTCTTCAGTTTGTCAATCAGGCCTACCACATCTTCCAGGTTCACCATGATTTGGATCAGTTGATCTGAATCATGACCCATGAAAACCTTCTCCGGAACGGGTATCTCTCCAATATCCTCTTCTGTAAACACTGAAGCAAAGAAATTGTTTAATATTTCCATGATAGCCTTATCTTCTCTAAGCGCACCTTAACTCCCTTGATCATCCAACAGTCCAACTGACTCCCTTGCAGGCTTTCTGCTTTAGATATATTTTAAAAAGTTTTTATTGTGAATTTTTGCCTCTATGACCAACTTCTTTTCAAATTTTCTTTTAGTCTATTTTATCAATGTCTTACAAAGGTTAAACCACAGCCTAAAATAGTGAGAATGTTAAGGAGACTGGGAGCATATCAGAATACTAACCCTGCCCACCCACCCACCCAACACAACAAAGCCATCAAGACGCTTTTCCCCCACCAAACCCACTGACACCACAAAACAAGGTCACAGACACCAATCCTATCATGCGTCCCTCAATACAACAATTAGGCATCCCAGAATCAATGGAAGTCCAATCGAAGCAATCCTCAACCCAAGCTCTTCCTCACCCCTGAACCCCTCTACAGATAGGGGAGATGCTTACTTCCTGCTGTCTTACCCAACAATCTCAAAGGCACAAGTTCAGCATCTCCTGAAACTTTCACTGCTTGCGAGTTCAAGTGTGAAGCAAAATTGAGCCAACAGCAGTTTCTTTTCTATGGGCAAGTCAACAAGAAATACAGCAAGAAATACACAATTAGAGAAGATAAGGCCATCGCGGAAAGATTACATTATTTTTTTTGCTTTAGTGTTTACTGAAGAAGATGTTGGGGAGATACCCGTATCAGAGAAGGTTTTCATGGGTAATGATTCAGATGGATTGAACCAAATCACGGTGAACCTAGAAGATATGGTGGGCCTGATTGACAAACTGAAGAATAGTAAATCATATGGACCAGATGGTATACACCCCAGGGTTCTGAAGAAAGTAAAAAATGAAATTTCATACCTATTAGTAAAAATTTGTAAACTATCATTAAAATCATCCATTGTACCTGAAGACTGGAGGGTGGCTAATGTAACCTCAATATTTAAAAAGGGCTCCAGGGGTGATCCAGGAAACTACAGACCAGTTAGCCTGACTTCAGTGCCAGGAAAAATAGTGGAAAGTGTTTTAAATATCAAAATCACAGAACATATAGAAAGACATGGTTTAATGGAACAAAGTCAGCATGGCTTTACCCAAGGCAAGTCTTGCCTCACGAATCTGCTTCACTTTTTTGAAGTAGTTAATAAACATGTGGATAAAGGTGAACCAGTAGATGTGGTCTATTTGGATTTTCAGAAGGCATTTGACAAATTTCCTCATGAGAGGCTTCTAGGAAAAGTAAAAAGTCATGGGATAGGTGGCAATGTCCTTTCGTGGATTACAAACTAGCTAAAAGACAGGAAATAGAGAGTAGGATTAAGAAGGGAGTGGGCAGTAGAGTGCCTCAGGGATCTGTATTGGGACCCGTACTTTTCAATATATTTATAATTGATCTGGAAAGAAATACGACGAGTGAGGTAATCAGATTTGCAGATGATACAAAATTGTTCAAAGTAGTTAAATCACAAGCAGATTGTGATAAATTGCAGGAAGACCTTGTGAGGCTGGAAAATTGGGCATGCAAATGGCAGATGAAATTTAATGTGGATAAGTGTAAGGTGATGCATATAGGGAAAAATAACCCATGCTACAGTTACACAATGTTAGGTTCCATATTAGGAGTTATCACTCAAGAAATAGATCTGGGCATCATAGTGGATAACACATTGAAATCATCAGTTCAGTGTGCTGCGGCAGTCAAGAAAGCATACAGAATGTTGGGAAATATTAGAAAGGGAATAGTGAATAAAATAGAAAATGTCATAATGCCTCTGTATTGCTCCATGGTGAGACCACACCTTGAATACTGTGTACAATTCTGGTCGCCGCATATCAAAAAAGATATAGTTGTGATGGAGAAGGTACAGAGAAAGGTGACCAAAATGATAAAGGGAATGGAACAGCTCCCCTATGAGGAAAGACTAAAGAGGTTAGGACTTTTCAGCTTGAAGAAGAGATGGCTGAGGGGGGATATGATAGAGGTGTTTAAAATCATGAGAGGTCTAGAACGGGTTAATGTGAAACAGTTATTTACTCTTTCGGATAATAGAAAGACCAGGGGGCACTCCATGAAGTTAGCATGTGGCACACTTAAAACTAATCGGCTAGGTTAGCTCCAGAAGATATGGAGCCTCCAGAAAAGAGACTTTTAATCATCTGAGCCATAGGTTTGACCAAGATAGGAACAAATTGTTTATAAAACTTCACTGAAAACTTGTCTAGCCTTGAGGACTTACTCACCTGAAGACCCTTTATAACTTGAAGAACTTTCTTCTCCAAAACTTGCTGATCCAAGAAAGATTGATGGTCCAGGGAAAAAGTGGGTAAGTCAATTTCTGCTAAATAATTATCATTTGCTACCTCACTTATAGAGTATCTTGTTAATATATCTTTCATAAAACTGATGCAATAATTTCCTAATTGTTATATTAGTAGTCAAAAAGTCCCCTGAGTTACCTTTAATTTTAACTATTTGATTCTGGGAAAATTAATTCTTTAATTTGCTAGCTAAAAGTTTGCTCATTTTGTTACCTATTTCAAAACACTGTTTAGCAAGATTCATCTGATGAGCAATATTTTCAATATCTAATGAGTCTAGATCATGCCTAGCCCTCTCTAACTTGATAAGTGTGGTCAGGTCCTGTCTAAGTTCATGTATGTATTCTAAGTCACTATTCTACTGCAATCTCCTTTAAGAAAAAACTTAAAACTTGGTTATTCAAGCTTGCTTTTCCAGAACCCTCTTGTTAGCTTAAAGCTTTCTCTCCATCTCTCGCTATACTTCTCTGTTTATTTCTCTCACTTATATGGTTTGATCTGTTATTAGTCTCTCTCATTTACCCAGGTTCCCTATGAAGAGACCCTCAGTCACTCTTTTGACTTTTCCTTCTATTTTATTTTTTTATTATTATTATTTTTATTTATTTTTATTTTATTTTTATTTTTATTTTATTTTATTTATTTTATTTTTATTTCATTCCATTTTATTTTTTCTTCCACTTTTCTCCACTCCTTTTTCTACATATCTTCTTAGTTCCTTCTCCCTAACTAAGCCTAGTACAAGCACAACAAATTTTGGATTATTCATTTGTTAGTCTTTTATTACTTATGACCTTCATTACTATGTAATCCATTTCTTATTTACCTTGATTACTATGTAATTCAAATTGTATACTTGGTTTTTCTTCTCTTTGACTATGTTACTTAAAGTTGCTTAAATGTTCATTGTTCCATGTAATGCCGTCAGGCAAGTTTTTGTTCTTTGTAAACCGGTTTGATTTGCATCTAATGAAGGAAGATCGGTATAAAAAAACAAAAAATAAATAAATAAATACAACCATCCTAATGGCTGCTTCTTCTTTTTTCTTAAAGACAGCCCTAGATATCAGCTTATCTCAGACAACTACTTTAAGGCAGTCCCAAAATAACATTAGATTAACTTTATTCATATCATTAAAGTGTAGATATTCTAAAATTACTCCATATAGCTGATTGCAATATTCTGTATCATTTAATAAATTGTCATTAAGCCTCCAGATATGCCTGCCTATATCATTATTTAAAAAAGTGTATTCTATCCATACTGGAATGTGATCTGACTATGTAATACTGCCCTTGGCAACATCAGACATTCTAGAGACCAGAGTCTTGTCCACCAAAAAGAATTATATGCAAGAGTATGAATTACAAAATTTTGAAAAGAAAGTATAATTATGTGACAATGTATTATTGTTCTCCAAAAATCAATCAGGTCCCAATTATCCATAAGAAGTTTAAGTTTACATCTATGGAACAGAGAAACCATATCCCCTCCTGTGGAATTGTTAAGCCTGGGGAATCTTGTAATTTCCTTCAATTATGAGATGATTATTTACATTAGTGGATATAGAGGCTGACAATAGTAAATTTCTCAGAATTAGTGATTATTAGCATCATTATATATCTGGCCTCAGAGTCTCTACATACAAAATTGATCTCAAACATTAAATCCTTGGAACTGAGGATACCACCCCCACCATATTTATTCTATATTTAACAAGAGGTGAGTTTTTTGGATTAATAAAATGGGGATCTCTAAATGCAAAGTTTCTTTAAACTGCCATTTCCACAGTGTAACCAAGAAAGAAGCAGAGTGGCTACATAGGCCAGGATTGTAGTGGTATACACAAAACAGTAAGGTGAACAGCAAGAAAAAAGGTGAGGTGGCAGAGCAAATGAGACTTTTTTTTTTTCAAAGCATCTTAGTATAACCAAGAAAGAAGCAGGGTGAGAGAACTAGGCTGGGATTCATGGGGCAAACAACAAGGACACATGAAATCCCAAGCTGTAGGGTTTGGGGGATGGCAGCAAAGCAGCAAGACCCCCAAGGTGTAGCATCTGGAGTATGGCAGCAGGGTATTGTGGTAACAAAGACCTCCATGTTTAGTATCAGGGTCATGGCAGCAAGACAGACAGGTATCAGCACCACTAAGGTGTAGCATCTTGGGAATGGAAATGAGGCAGAGTAGCAGCAAGATCCCAAAGGTTAAGTAGGAGGTATAGAATCAAGGGCATGGCAGCAAGGCAGGGTGGCAGCAGCACCTCCAAGGTATAGTGTCTGGGGTATGACAACAAGGGAGAGTTGCAGCAGGCCTCCCACAGGTATAACATCAGGGCATGGCATAAAAGCAGAGTAACAGCAAGACTTCAAGGTGTAGCATTAGAGACATAGCAGTAAGCCATTGTGGCAGCAAGACCCTCAAGATGCTGTCAGTCCTTCTGTCATTTGCATGGAAATTCTGGAGAACCCGACTAAGGCACTTTGTCTTTTTGTGAAGATCAACTTTTCCAAAAGCTCATGCTGTCCCCTGCCATTGACAAGACACATTCGCCAGGCATGTTGTTACGAAAAAAAAAGATAATGCCAAGCCATCTTGGCCAGGTGGCCAGACCATAGACTTGTGCACCCAGTATGCCTGCGATTCTGTTGCCATGTCTTCAAAGAGCTCTTTCATGTCACAGAAATTTCTGCTGGGGTCTCTTTTGCAGTGGTGGGGTTAGAGTCTCTTTTGCCAGCTGCTCTAGCCATGGCCTGTATCAAGAAAGATGGTTTTGTGGGGTCAACTTGGTCTGGTATATTGAGGTGGTGATGGTGGAGAATATAGTAGATGACAGGGTGCTGCTCATGCTCACATTACTTTCTGGGGTGTCCACTTTTTCCTGTTACTGCATCACCATTGTACCTTTGCTTCTGGCACTCCAGTTCATGCACCCTAATCACCTTCATGTAAGTGAGATGCTGGGATTGGAGAGTGAGACTCCATTTCACCTATGGGTCACAGTGTCAAACAAGTTTGTATTGTTTTCTTGTCAGTCTGTCTTGCATCTGCTGCTCCAAGGAATCCACAAATTGCATCCCTCTGCTTTCCTTTCCTCTTGCTCATAGTATTATAAGAACATAAGAACATAAGAACTTGCCATGCTGGGTCAGACCAAGGGCCCATCAAGTCCATCATCCTGTTTCCAATAGAGGCCAAACCAGGCCACAAGAACCTGGCAAGTACCCAATCACTAAGAAGATCCCATGCTACTGATGCCAGTAATAGCAGAGGCCATTCCCTAAGTCAACTTGATTAATTGCAGTTAATGGACTTCTCCTCCAAGAGCTTATCCAAACCATTTTTAAACCCAGCTACTCTAACTACACTTACCACACCCTCTGGCAACAAATTCCAGAGCTTAATTATGCGTTGAATGAAAAAGAATTTTCTCCGATTAGTCTTAAATGTGCTACTTGCTAACTTCATGGAGTGCCCCCTAGTTCTTCTATTATCCGAAAGTGTAAATATCCAATTCAAGACCTCTAATGATTTTAAAGACCTCTATTATATCCCCCTTAACCAACTCTTCTCCAAGATGAACAGCCCTAACCTCTAACTTTTCCTCCAGTAATATTTTCTATGGGGGTGATCCCTTCCAGGGTAGTTCTTCTGGAATGCAGATCCTCTGTAGTATTCTTGAAGAGCTTCAAGACTTGTATCCACCATCTCATTCATTATGTCCCAGGGGGTAATCCACACCTAGCTTCTTGCCAGAGACAAGTCACAAAGGGGTATCTGATGCTCCACTAACTTCTGCAGTATCAGACAGGTGGAATTCCAGTGGGTGCCAGCATCCTGATTCAGCCACTTATGAGGCATTCTAAATTCTTTCTGCTTCTCACGAAGAAGTTGTTCACTCTTCGCACTCTTAGGACAATACTGCACTATTTTCCTGCAACTCTCTAGCAGGTCTTTCAAGACTGGAATTCCATTTTCATTTGGACCCAGCACCAGGGCATCCTTTTCTGCCAGAGGCACCAAGTATGCAAAACAACAGATTCCTGATAGCGGACATCTTCCACTGTGTTTATCATAAAAAGGCTTGCTGTTGCTACCAGAAACGGGAGTCCACCCAACCTAAATGACACCGTGGAGGAAATGTTAGCTAAGAGCACCATATCAGAAAATACTGCAGAGATGGAAGGAGGTCTTCAGCCCTAATCTTTATTTTTTTTTTATATTATTCTACAAACGGTTTTATGTGTAGCTTGGCTATGTGTAAAGATTTGTTTTATAGCTCATGTTTCATAAGTATATAAAAGAGCTAATTGATTAGAACACATAATATTTCATATTACATCTTTGTGAAAAGAATTTGCTGTTCCACAATGAGTCCCCATAGTCATTGGCAACATTTAAGTAATGTCTTCTATATGTGTATAGTGGCTTGCAAAAGTATTCAATCCCCTAAACTGTCAGCAGATTTGTGTGAATTACAAATGACACTTAGCATGTATTGAGAACCAGTATGCTCTTAAAGTAAATTTTCAAAGTCACAATTCATTATGGGCCGGATTTTCAAAAGGTTATGTGCGTAAATGGTCCTGCGTGCCCCGGGCCTGTTTTCAAAAGGCCCAGTGGCGCGCGTGAAGCCCCGGGACGCGTGTAAGTCCCGGGGCTTTACAAAAGAAGCGATCCGGGGGCGGGGCGTGGGCAGGGCGTTGGCATGGCCAGAGGCCTCTGTACGGTCGCTGGGCCAGGGATCGCGCGCCAGCAGTTGGCAGGTGCGTGCAACTTACTTCAGCCCCAGTGCTGAAGTAAGTTTTAAAACAAAAAAAAGAAATCAACAAAGGTAGAGGGGAAAGGGCGGGGGAGGTAGGGGAAGGGAAGCTGGGGTGGGGGGGGGGGGTAGGGAATGGGAGAAGGCATTAAATCTACCCCTATTTATCTGCATTTTTTGTAAAATAAAATAAAAAATGGAAAAATGCTGCTTGCAAAGTATTCAGCCCTGTGCTGTGGAAGATCCAAGTTTGCACAGGTGAAAGATATTACACTAACAATTGGCCTTTACCTGTGAATCATTAAAAAAAAAGGTGAGCTTTTCTGGATAAAAGACTGTGAATCTGAAGAAAAGCTGTGAAAATGAAGATCAAAGAGCATTCTAAGGAAATTAAAGATACAACTATAGACATACACAAGATAGGAAAAGGCTACAAAATAATATCCAAGTGCTTGGATATCCCAGTGAGCACTGTTGGATTAAATATGAGGAAATGGAAGCTGCATCATACCACCCAGACACTGCCTAGACAAGGCCACCCCTCAAAACTCAGCATCAGAGCAAGAAGGAGACTTGTGAGGGAGGCCACAGACAGGCCAACAATCACTTTGAAGGCGCTAGAGATTTCAATGGCTGAGACTGGAGTGGAGATGCACCAGTCATCCATATCAAGAGCTCTGCATTTAACTGGCCTACATGGGAGGGTGGCTAGAAAGAAGCCATTACTGGAAGCAAAAAAACACATCAAAGCACATCTGGAGTTTGACAGAAAGCATCAGAGTCACCCAGCTAAAATGTGGGATAGGATTTTGTGGTCTGATGAGACAAAAATGGATTTTTTTTGGCCAAAATTCAAAATGCTACAGTATATTGTTATCCAGGCATGCACTTATGAGGCCCCTGTTCTCTGAAAGAGCCACATGTGCAGTGCCAGTTGCTACTTTCCATCCCAGAGAAATGTTACCTCTCTAAAGGGATCAGTAGTAGTTAGGGTTGTTTCTTTTTTTTTATTATTTTATTGGTGAGGGAATTTCATTTCATTTTATTTTTTCTGTTTACACTATTTTCAGTAGTGTGTACTAAACGTTTAGTGTGTGGTATTGTCAAAGCACTCTAAAAGCTGGCCCTCTCTGATTTAAACCCACATAAAAAAATATTTAATAAGCCCCGCCCCCGTTTTCATCTCCATGCCTCCCACCCACTTGAGCCCCCTTAGGTTTACCTGATCCTGGATTCACAATAGGTTAGAAGCAATCTCCAGTTGGTGCTAACTGAGGATCAGTGGAGCCCCATTTTGACTCCAGAATTGAATAAGCTGGTGGGGGGAGTCGGGAGCGAGGTGGTGAGAAGTATGCAAAGGAAGCCAAGGGATCTTTTTAAACACTTTGCAGTGTGAATTTTTCAACAGGAGTTTGGTGGAGGGAGAGCAGACAGATAACTAAACAAAAGGAAAATGAATTAAATATTATTTGTTTTGTTTACAAAAAAAAAAAAGAAATAGAAAATGTCATTGCCATTTCCTATTTTGCTTTCAGTGAAAGTGCATCCTAGTAATAGGACATCTTGCAGGAGCTATACATATAGTTACGTACCTGGTCAGGTTGAAAAAGGTCTGGAGGGCATCCTCCAAACTTCCTCTGATTGCCTAACAGAGATGAGAGAGACTGAAGGAAACATTTCACCAATCAAAGTCAACAAATAAGTTCTAGATGATACCATTTTATTTGGCTAACCTGTCACACATGGCTAGCTTTGGAGAGCTTTTCTCCTATTGTCAACCTGGTGCAGAATGAGATATAAGCAAATGTTTAATGGAACCACAGAGAATAAGGGGAAAAGCTTTTTGGAAATCTAGTACATTTTGAAATCGTTTTCTTGTAGTGTTGACCTTCATAAGCACACATACATTGAAGAAACATTTTTATTTAATGCTAATACCTAGCATTTCTATAACCCTACTAAAAGTATGCAGTGCTCTACAGTTACATACAATGGAGATTGTCTGTCCTCAATGGAGTTTATAATCGTCAAGACATGCAGACAAGACAAATACTTTCAAGTAATCATTTAAGTTTTACAGTAAAACATGTCTAACTTGAAAAGGCCATGATAGGGAAGAGTTTGGGTTTTTGGATTTAAAATCAGTCTCAGGGCTAGCTCTTTAAGTGGGACTTGAACATGGCCAGAGATGGAGCATGATACACCAACTGAGGAAGACCATTCCAGGCTGCAAAACAGGCAGCAGGAGTCTGGAGTTAGCAATGGAAGAGAAGAACTCAAGTAGGATCAGCTTGCTCAATGAATGGAGGTCCACAAGGATAGATGTAGGCGGGGGATAAAAGAGGAGAGGTAGCATGGAGCTTCAGAGTGAAAGCACATGTAGGTGAGAAGAGGTAGATTGAATTTTCTGCGGAAGCAGATCAGGAGCCAATCTAGAGCCATGAAAAGAGGGGTAACCTGGTCATAACAGTGCTGGAGGAAGATAAGTCATAAACCTGAATTTTTGGATAGACTGTAATGGAGAAAGTTGCTTCAGCAGCAGACATGGGAGGAGGAGAAGGTTGCAGTAGTTCAAACGGGAAGGGGAAAGAAAGTGGATTGGAATTTTGGTAGTGTGTTCAGAAAGGAAATGGTGGATTTTGGTGAAATAATATAGGAAAGAGACAGCTCATTTTAGCAATGTTTTGAATGGCACTGAAGTCCACTAGAAGCTAGTTCCTTCCCAGCTGGAAACTTAAATGAGCTGAAGGAAATTTCTGGGTCAAATAAAAACAAATTAAAACATTGTGCCTGTAGAAATTAATTGCTCAGTGCAGCAGTGATAATTGTTCAGCTCCAGGAGGTACGTGAATGGGCAGGATGGAGACCATTTGTCAAGTGTCTGTCTACTGTGTTCCATCCTCCTTTACTGATTTTTTATTTTTTAAGAAGGATGGGAGCCCAAATATCTCCTGTTACAATTGTTGAAATTTATCAACACCCAACTATATCTCTTGCTATTTGCTTCTCCAGATCAAAAACAATTTGGCTGAATCAAGCCCAGGATGCTTGACGTATAAACACAGAATTCCCTAAAGCTTTTATAGCATAGAAAACTTAAATGCATCATTCTTTTAGCTCAGGCTGAACATTTACTTTGCAAAGTTCTGTTCAGTTTCTGTATATTGCAAAAAGTACTCACCTAATTTTATTTTGCTGTTGCCGAATGAATGCGACCCTTTAGCTAATGAGAGTGCTGTCACCTAACTTTTCATTGTTTTAAGGGCAGGCGACCACTGACAGTTTTCTTTCAAGCATGAATGATGAAAGGAAAACATCATCCTGGCTCATCTGGTGATCTTGCTGAGTGCTAATGAGTTTGAGGCTGCGCCCATCTCTGTTTCACTTCTGTGACCTTATGTCTGCTAAAACACAGGGAAGGAGTGAAAAATACACTATTAGCTTCCTATCCAGTTCCCGGAGGACGTGATGAGCGTTCCATACAAGCTGTAAATACACACGATGCCAAGTTACTGTTTTAATAAATTCATTCGGATGTTTGTTGCACAAAATATCATTCTGAAAGACTATCCATATTAAAATGCATTATATTCATACTGAGGAAAGGCAAGTCTTACTGTATTGCTTTTTAATATGAAATGTTATCGACTGTGTTAATTTTATAATTGCTTGCATGTTGTAGTCAAAAGGATTTGGAAACAGAAGGACACAAGTGACCAAATAGATTGTATTACCAGGAAATTCAAATTAAGATGACTGGAATGTGATAGATATTAGGGATGTGCAGCAGGGACAGATTCGTCCCATTCGGTATTCGTATTCGTGGGGAGCCAAATCCGTTGCATCCGTTCTCGGGGGACCCCGATCCGTTCATTAGTTACGTATGTGTTTCCCAAAAAATCCCCCATCCCAACCATTTAAATTTAATTAACTACAAACCCCCCCCTCCCCCCACCCTCCTGACCCTCCCAAGACTTACCAAACGTACACAGTCCAGCAGGGGTCCTGGCGCGATCTCCTGCACTCAGGCTGTCGGCTGCTGGTATTCAAAATGGCGCCGATAGCCTTTGCCCTCACTATGTCACATGGGCTACCGGTGCCATTGGTCGGCCCCTGTCACATGGTAGGAGCAATGGTCGGCCGGTGCTACCTTGTGCTCCTACCATGTGACAGGGGCTGACCACCAGTTTTCCATTTCTGGTGCCTCTTAGGGTGCCTTGGAATTTTTACAGCTGTTTTTTGCTTTGTGACTTTTAAGCTCAGTTATGGTGCAGTGGTCAGCCTCTTCTCTCACCTAAAGAATAAGGACAATTAAATATATAATCACCCCGAAGCAGACATCTTGTCGAAACATGGCCATATTGGGTGTATTGGATCCATCATTCTGCTAATTTTATGTTTGATTTTATTGTAAATATGTCTTTATGGATATTAAATTTGTAATATCTTATCGCACATTTTAAATATTTATTTTCTTTTATTATTTATTTTTGTGTACACTTACAAAAAGGTTACAAAATTACAGAAAAGGACTAAAGTGACAAATACAACCTTTACATTTTGGCTTGCTAGTTAGCTTACACACACAGACACAAGCTACACAACATATGCAAAACATCAGGGAAATACCTACAGTATCTGAATGTAATCCATTTCCAAGAGCCTGAAAAGCAGAATATAAATTGAATAGAAACATTGACATAAATAAGTGTACCCAAGTAGTGTATCCTAACTCCTTGGGTACACTTGCCCTCGCCTCTGACAGTAAAGACTGAAATTGTTAACTATACAAATAGAATGCACACTACCAGAAGGCTTGGTGGAATACCCAGTAATCTAGCATAGATATTCTACCTCACCCCTACCATGTCATGATACAACAAAACAATTTAAAATAAAATAACTGTGTCAGTATTATTTTTGAAAGATATATATATGATAAAAATGGATTGGAAAAGAATAAGATGTATGTGTTTTAGCTGGAGGAGGATGATTGTGAGGTATGTGGGGATAGTGTGCAAGTTAAGAATGTTACAGAGTGTTGCTCTAAAGGAACAGAAGGGAAGGATTAAATGTAGGTGTCAAAAAGGGATAGGCTGAAGCAGTGGTGTAGCCATGGGTGGGCCGTGGTCCACCCACTTTGCACTCAGGCCCACCCACTCAGAGTTACCCGGTGCCTGAGAGGCCCAATACAGGGCCATCGTGAAACTCATCCCGTGTGACCAGAGGCCTGTCCTGACCTTCGCAGGGCTGTCACAGAGCTCATCCTGTGCAGCCCGAGAGGAGAGGCCCAACAGTCGCAGGGCCATCTCAGAGCTCATCCTGTGTGGCCTGTAAAGAGAGGCCTGTTTGTTGAAGGGCCGTCATGGATCTCATCCCGCATGGTCCAACACCCAAGAAGAGGCTCAACTGTCGCAGGGCCATCGTGGAGCTCATCCTGCACGGCCCAAGAAGAGAGGTCTACTATCGCAGGGCTGTCATGGAGCTCATCCCATGCTGCCCGATGCCCGAGAAGAGGCCGGATAATTTCAGGGCCTCTGCGGAGCTCACCCTGCATGGCCCAAGAAGAGAGGCCTGACCATCTCAGTGACATCGCGGAGCTCAACAACCATGGTTAGAGAAGAGACCTTGCAGCAAGGAGGTCCGAGAGAAGTCTTGATAGAATGTGCATGTTTATGTATGTATGAGAGAGAGAGAATGGGCGTGAGAAGCATCTCAGTATTTATGTGTGTGAAAGAGCATGGGAGTGAGAAGCCGGTGTGTGTGTGCGTGTGTGTGTGTGTGTGTGTGTGTGAGAGAGAGAGAGAGCATTAGAGTGAGAAGCCTCTATATGTATGTTTGAGAGAGAAAGCATGAGAGTGAGAAGCATATGTGTGTGTGTGTGTGTGTGTGTGTGTGTGAGAGAGAGCATGGGAGTGAGAAGCCTGGGTGTGTGTGTGTGTGTGAGAGAGAGCATGGGAGTGAGAAGCCTGTGTGTGTGTGTGTGTGTGTATGTGTATGAGAGAGGGCATGGGACTGAGAAGCCTCTGTGTATGTGTGTATAAGAGAGAGCATGGGAGTGAGAAGCCTATCTGTGTATGTATGACAGCATGGGAGTGGAGAACCTGTGTGTGTATGTATGAAGGAAAGCATGTGTGTGTGAGAGACAGTTGGTGTGAGAGAGAGCATGTGGGAGTGGAAGCCTGCATGTGGAAGAGTGCATGTAAGAGAGCCTGTGTGTGAGTGTGTGTGTGTGTGTGTGTGAGTAGAAACCTTCATGTGAGAGTGGGAACCTGTGTATGCTAGTGGGAGCCTGGGTAAAAGAGAGTATTGTGGGAGTGGGAACCTGCAAGTGAGAGCCTGCATGTGAGAATGAGAGCCCACGTGTGAGAGAGAGAGCATATGAGAGTGGGAGCATGAGTGGGAGCCTGTGTGTATCTGAGAAAGAGCTTGCAAGAGTGAGAGCCTGTGTGAGAGACAGCATGTGTTTGAGAGTGCATGTGAGAGAGAATCTGTGTGATTGTGTATATTTATTTATTTATTTATTTTTAGTTTTTATATACCGATCTTCTTGCATTAGATACAAATCAAACCGGTTTACAATGAACAAAAACTTGCCTGTAGGCGATACATGGCACCATGAACGTTTAAGAAAACTCTGGGTAACATAGTCAAAACGTTAACTAACCAGGTAAATAATTTGAATTACATAGTACTAAAGGTCACAATAAGCGATCGATCAAATTAATATGGCTTGGATTCATTAGGGTGGAGGAAAAAAGATGATGTGCAGAGGTCTGGGAATAGAGGAAAGACAAGGTGAATAAGACCAAAGGGTATCTGAGGGCCTCTTCAAGGGAAAATGAGTTAGAGAAAATAAAAGCGAAATATGAGAGAGAACTTATAACAAACCAAACCATACTTGTAAAGAGAAATGAGCAGGGATGTGTTGCAAAAAAAAGCCTATTTTGCATAGGCTCGGCGGCGCGCACAAGCCCTGGGACGCGTGTAATTCCCGGAGCTTGCAAAAAGGGGCGGTCGGGGGGTGTGGATAGGGGGCGTGGCTTTGGTTTGGGGGCATGCTCGGGGCGTGTGGGCGGTCTCGGGGCGTGGCCGAGTGCCCCGACACAGCGGCCTGTGTCGGGGCCTGCCGCGCCAGAAGACAGCCAGCGTGCGTAAGTTACTACTGCCCGGAGGCAGTAGTAACTTTTGGAATAAAGGTAGGGGGGGGTTTAGATAGGGCCGGGAGGGTGGGTTAGGTAGGGGAAGGGAGGGGAAGGTGCGGGGGGGGGGGGGGGGGGTGGAAGGAAAGTTCCCTCTGAGGCTGCTCCTATTTCAGAGCGGCCTCGGAGGGAATGGGCAGTGCGCACAGGGCTCGGCGCACGCAAGTTTCACAAATGTACACCCCCTTGCGCGCGTCGACCCCAGATTTTATAAGAAATGCGCGGATACGCGCTTATCTTATAAAATCCGGCGTACTTTTGTTCGCGCCTGGTGCGCAAACAAAAGTATGCGCACGCGCTCTTTTTTAAAATGTACCTCATAGTGTATTAGTGTTCTAGGGCTTGGTGTAATGTTTGCCTTGCTGCCTTTTTTAGATAAGGTTGCTGCTGTTTGAGTCATAATATAGCATGGGAAGGTTCTAGGTGGTTTGTTTTTTTTAAATGTAGGGATTTGTCTTACTTCACAAATAGGCTGATACTATAAAAATCGTGGGAGAGCTGGTGCTCCGTGTTGAGCGCCTGCTCTCCCGACACGCGCCCAGGTACCGCTCCTGGGCGCGCGATTCTCTATTTAAATGAGACCGCGCGCTAATAAGGAGGCACTAGAGACAATAGCATGTCCCTAGCGCTTCCTTATTAGTGGTAGAGCTGGCTGTCAGCAGGTCCGACAACCTACGCTGTATTTTACTGGCATTGGTTTTTGAACCCGCTGACAGCCGTGGGTTAGGAAAATGGATGCTGGTTTATCTAACCGGCGGGCAGATATTTTTTTATTTTATTTTTTTAAATTTTAGGTTCCTCTGACAATATTGCTAGGATATTAAGTCGGAGGGTGTATAGAAAAGCAGTTTTTTCTGCTTTTCTGTATACTTTTCCAGGTTGTTTAGAACTTAACACCTGTCCTTGGGCAGGCGTTCATTTCTGAGAATAAAATGTGCAGCCCGGCCGCACATTTTACATTCAGTATCCCCGGGCAACTAACTAATAGGTTCATCAACATGCATTTCCATGTGATGAGTGCTATTAGTTTTCAGGGGGTTGGCCGCACATTTTTGATGCGCTATTACCCCTTACAGTATAAGGGGTAATAAGAGCGCATTGAAAACATACAGCCAAAAGGGTGCTAAATGGTGCGCTCGGCCGAGCGCACTGTACTGTATAGGCCGAGCGCACTGTAGTGTATCGGATGAAAGTGATTGGCATTGGAGGGCATTGGTTTTGCTGTCACTGAGGTGGGACCTGCATTTGAATAGATATTTTTTGCATGTTTAGTTCTGTTCTGCACTTTGTTGCAAATCTTAATTCATATGATGATTATTATGATTATTGCTGTTTATTGTAGTTATGATATTCTCTGCGTTTTTTGGAAAGAGGATTCATAAAAGAATACATTGATATTTGTTTTATTACAAAATTGGATCTGAAGTTTCGGTTAAACTTGTTACTTTTTACATGATGTGTATTTATAAACTGCAGTAAATATAAAATAAATTAATATAGGTATTTTTAATGCTGGTAAGTGTTTGAAATAATAGAATTAAAATATTTTAAAGCATCACTCATGATGAAACTACTTAGGAATCCATGAGTACAAATTGTAGGGCCTAGACTTGTATGTAAACTGCCCACCCATGTTAACCTTGGGCCCCCCAAAAAATTAATTTCTGGCTATGCCACTGGGCTGAAGGAGTAGATTTAGATTGCAGAAAACATCCTTCAAAAGGATTTTAGTAGTGTTGATGTAAAGAATGGTACAGTGAATGAAAAGACATGTTACATATGTTGAAATCATTTTCCATTAGTCTGAAATGTTTTTACTGGGAAAAACATATGTAAAATGTGAAGTATTAATTGGTTTGCGGATGGAGCTGTCAAACTGCAGAGTCTTTTGAAACGTCCACAAAGGTTGATTAATACTTTGCCCAAGGCTTCAATCTCATTTAAATGTTTGCCCCAGTGACAGCCTTTCTTTAATTACAATACTGTTTAGCAAATATTCTCCTTCAAAATTACCATGCAGTGGGAAATTGGACAAAAATGGAATAAACATGCCATAATTCAGTAATTTTAAAATTGGGCAAAATGTGCACAGGTTAAAAGTTGATGCAAAGCACAAAACTGTGTGAAGCAGACATTTGCAGAAATTAAAGTGAGATTCCTTAAATTGGCCCAATGGCTATTTATGTCGTTCATCTTTTGCAATCATGCATTTTGCTGAAAACCATAATATAACATGCTTACCAATAGAGTCATTTTTCAAAATGTGTTAAGGCCCTAATGCACATTAAATGGGGTCTAACGCTCGTTGCTTGCACAATAAATATTGCAAAGCAAGGTAGAATGCAAATTTTATTTTTGGGGTGCAAGTGGAAGGAGTTAATGCAAATTAGGGTCTCCTATCACAAATTGCACAATAATGCATGATTTAACATAAAAAAATAACATCACCTTTTTTTTTTTTGCGATATGGGGCAAAAAACATTTGTTATCAAGTAATCACAGCCATTATTGCAGTTTGCAGCTATTATTGAGCAAAATAAAATGAGGTCTTCTATCAGACAAGCCCTCCTCGATCAATAAAAACACGTTTTCTTACCTGGCCTGTCTCCCTAAAGATAATATGTTTGTGGTGAGTTAACTCTTAGTGGGATACTGGCTAGTTCAGGATGCTTACCGCAGACAACAACAGGCAAGGGAGTTTCAAACACCTGCTAAGGAAGTCCCTGCACCCGAATCAGAGCCACTGGCCCTGCAGGGAGAGCACTGGGGCCAAAGGCAGTGCTTGGTATGCAGGCAGGCAAGTTCAGAATTATAGGGAGCGCATCTTTCCTCCAAGAGCCACATTGCTGGGCATGCCGGAAGACAATGTGGCTAGCAAGTATCGACTCAGCTCTTAGGCTACCCTTGATATATATATGAAGAAATCAGAGGGGATCTGGATCTGGTCATGGAAAGGGCACATGCAATCCTGGGCCTCACCAAATTCTTGTCCACCCTGCATTTCATGGCCTCCAGCTCCTTTCAGATGACAGTTGTGGTCGTTGGGGGAATGTTCCAAAGGTCTTTTTTCCACTGCCTGGGCCAGGACATAGCAAGAGCCCCACATGCAGTTTCCCATTCCGGAAGATCTGAAACACCATAAGCAAGTGCTATAATGTTCGTATAGTGTGACAGAAAAAGGCCACAAGGACTTTGGGTTGGGAGATAGGATTTTAAGGCTCATGCTAAGCTAGAGCTTAGCTTCTGCTGTCTTCGAGCATGCTGTGGGTTGGCAGCGATATCAGAAAGTCATGGCGGTATGAATGATGCAGGCCTTTTCTCTTTGCTGCGGGAGATTCAGGATACAGTTGCAGGACCTGGCTTCTCACGCCCGTGGCTATTCCCAACACGCCAGCAGAGATGAGGTACAGTGAGGCCTTATGTTCCACCCGCTGTGGGATTGAACGCACCTTCGAGGTTCTCAAAAGCAGATTTTGCTGTTTGGACAAAATGAAGGGAGCTTTAATGTATGCCCCACCCAGAGTAGCCGAGATAGTATTGCTCTGGGATGTACTCCATATTCTTGCTCTGCACCATGGTATCCCATCAGACATACTTCCAGATCTACCCGAGGATCCCCCATGTCCACCTGTAGAAGCCAAGGACACCATGCTGACTGGCAGCCAGCTTCATCAAAGTGTCATACAAAGCTACTTTGCCTAATAGGCCTCAAATACTCCTTCCCTTTCCATGGAAGAGTTCCTAGAAGGGTGTTTACAGCTGCTCTCCTCTCTATCTTTCTTTTACTCACTGCTCCTCTGTCTGGCTCAGTGTGTAATAGAAACCACATAGGCCTAGTTAGGCTACATCTTGACAACTGAGCATAAGTCTGTAGTAGAAAAAGTGTATTCAAAGAAAAGATTACAACAAAGACACGTGGCTGGCCTAATGTTTTCTGACTGATAGTGAGTCTAAAAGAGCCATGTCTCACAATAGTGTTCATGTAGGACTGGCAACACAGTATACAAGGCTTGCCCTAGCTTACGCCATCTTGCTTGGCAGCCCCACACCTTGGACCCTGTCCTAGGCCTCATGGGTGGGCAAGATAGTGGCATAGGTATGAGGGAACTCCAGCAGGGCCTTGAACATGGAACCCAACTACTCTAGAAATTCTATAAATCACAAGTAGCTCAGCTGCTTAAAGGGACAGCCTAAAATTACAGGTTGAAAATTTAAGGTATCTATCACAGACTTGCCTTTTAACAGCCACAATCCCTATATCCATGTGTGTCTGAAGAAATAGACCTGTACATCAGGTGCATTGTGTCATATGGGCCTGCAAAGACACTGATGACAGTACTGCCTCAGATGTTTCAGAAGCAGTGCTGACTAGGGATGTGAATCGTTTATCTGACGACTGAAAATATCGACCGATATTTTCAATATCGTCAGATATCGGGGGGGTCCCCGATAGCGATAGGAAACCCCACGATTAATTTAGTGGGTTTTCTTATTGTTATGGGGGGGGACGGGAAGAAAGAACACAACCTAAAAACACAACCTGACCCTTTAAAATGAGTTTGTTAGTATCCCGCCACCCTCTGGACCCCCCCAAAATTTTTTTTAAATACCTGGTGGTCTAATGGGCATCCTGGGAGCATTCTCCCGCACTCGGGCTGTCGGCTGTCACTAATTAAAATGGCACCGATGGCCCATTGCTCTTACCATGTGACATATCGGTGCCATTGGTCGGCCCCTGTCACATGGTAGGTGCACTGGATGGCCCGCGCCATTTGACAGGGACCGGCCAATGGCATGGTTACCCTGTCACATACTAAGGGCAAAGGACCATCGGCGCCATTTTGTTTACTGGCAGCCAATGGCCCGAGCACGGTAGAATGTTCCCGGGACCCCCGCTGGACCACCAGGTATTTAAACATTTGTTGGGGGGGTCCTGAGGGTGGGGGAATACTAACAAACTCATTTTAAAGAGTCAACTGTATTTTTTGGTTATCGGCTCGGGCACAGCCGATAAAAAAAAAACCCGATCGGACTGCAAGATAAAAATTTCACGATGTGAATCGGAACCGGAATCAGAACCGATACCGGCTCCGATTCATATCTCTAGTGCTGACATCGGAGTGCTGTCCTAGCCGCCCTTCACTTAACGCCTTTTTGAAAGCATATGTCAAAGATAGTGACAATGCAGAACTTCTCACAGGTCATTGAAAGCTAGCATAGGTCATTGTGGTTGCACACTATCATACACCACTGGGCTCTGCTACAACTAGACAAGCAACCTGTCAACTCTCATGCACAGATAGTGAGGGTCTTGGCCCTTGGGCTGGCATGTTGGTAATGTTAGCAGCTCGGGGAGCCTAAACAAGTATGCTGGGCTGAGTATCTGAAAGCTGGATTGGAATTAGGACGCTGTCATGTTTTTGAAATTCACCTCTGAAATGATAGGTCAGAGTAAGTTGGGTGATGAATATAACAGCACCCATGTCATCTAACAAAAGGTTCCCCTCATTGACCCCAAGGAAAAGCTGTGTTTTAAGCTTGGACCTAGCCTGACATGTCACAGGCAGCCACTGGAAAATCTAGAGATGTGAGCATGCTGCTTGGGCTTTAGCCTGTCCAGCTCAGGGCTAGTCATGTTGTTCTGCTTTCTGGAGGTAAATACAAAATAGACAGAGTAGTTGGCCTTATCCTATCTATGGCCACCCTTAAAGCACCTAGACTCTAGACTCTCAGGGAGAGTATCTTGCTGAATGGTCACATTCCAAGCAGAGTAACAACCTTTCAGGTCTGTCCTGGTTTGAGGCCCTTGCTTGTCCACATGGCTGGCATGACTTGTGGCCATTACTGCAGAGTAGTTCTATAGGATGCATGTCCTATGGTGTTTGACCATTTTGTGCATTGTAGGTACCCAGACCAAGGCAGGTATATTGATAGACTCTCATCAACCATGTGCATAGCATTAAGGCTAGAGAAGGGATTGTCAGGCCATGCTCTCATGAGCTCACAAACAGCCTCTATCCAAAGGTTGGCACTGTGCTAAATGTATAGGTGAACTAATCTCTGATGTATCATGTGGGAGGCATTATGGCTTACTCAATTTAGTGTGGTTATATAGAAACTAGGAGGGCCCCCTGACTGTTACTCATACATATTAGTTATCATATTTGCCTCGGACAGACGTCTGTTATGCTGCCAGATGTAGAGAATATTCTGTGAGGAGTAATGACTCAGACAACATCATTAGCAGGTAGGGACAAACTTGGCACAGACATCATTGATGGTTGATGATGAACTGTTTGAGTACATCACAATTGGGATTTGGTAGGTAACTTAAGTGTTGGAGGTTGTCAGAATACATATGTGAGTCTGTATAAGTGACGTGCTACGTTAGCTTCTGCTATATCAGTGTCTGGGGGTGATGTGGGGCTTGTTGTTCCATTCCATACCACAACAATGCATGCACTGTGTGGTGCACACATTTAGCGCACACTGACTTGTGACATAAGCAAGCCTATGCTTGTACTCTTTTTGATGAATGCCTCTGATTAGAGATGTGAATCGTGTCCTTGATCGTCTTAACGATCGATTTCGGCTGGGAGGGGGAGGGAATCGTATTGTTGCCGTTTGGGTGTGTAAACTATCGTGAAAAATCGTTAAAATCGTGAGCCGGCACACTAAACCCCCTTAAAACCCACCCCGACCCTTTAAATTAAATCCCCCACCCTCCCGAACCCCCCCCCCCAAATGCTTTAAATTACCTGGGGATCCGGCGGTGGTCCAGAACGGCGGCGGTCCGGAACGGCCCCCTCAATAGAATCGTGTTGTCTTCAGCCGGCGCCATTTTTCAAAATGGCCGCCGCAAAATGGCGGCGGCCATAGACAAAAACGATTCGACGGAGGAGGTCATTCCGGACCCCCGCTGGACTTTTGGCAAGTCTTGTGGGGGTCAGGAGGCCCCCCCAAGCTGGCCAAAAGTTTCCTGGGAGTCCAGCGGGGGTTCCGGGAGCGATTTCTTGCCGCGAATCATTTTCGTACGGAAAATGGCGCCGGCAGGAGATCGAGTGCAGGAGGTCGTTCAGCGGCGGTCCAGAACCCCCGCTTACTTGTGGCTTACTCTTCCATAAATACACGCTGCCAGATTAGGTCAACAAATTATCCACCCCTATATAGCAGTTTAAGTAATGGGTGCATAATGGGTGCATAATGGGACAGGTTCAGCCACATCACTTGTCCACTGCTTAGCCTAATGATTAAGCACCACTGTCTACTTCCTGCCTGTTCTAACACCATGTCAGCTGCTATGTGATAACTGTGGAGGAGTGAGGGAGTTGTGTAGGACAAAGAATTCCCACAGCCCCAGAGCAGACAGCTGTAAGACCTGCTGTTGCTTGGAACCAGGCACACTTTCGCAGACTGGCTGCCACCCTGTACTGGCCTGGGTTGTGGCTCAGTATATCTGTTAGCTAAGGATCAACTGATCAGCTAATCAGGAAACTCCTTACTGTGGAGCTTCACAATTGGCAACTGTTGCCTTTTCCAGAGAGCATACGCTGAATTAACTCTTGGGCATGTATGTGAGATGGACAGTAGCTAGCTAGCATTCATCTGCAAATGCTGTCTGGTGGAATAGGTGTAAAAATGCTAGGCTAGAGATGCTGTAGATATGTCTTCACTCTGTTGTGGACCAATAGGTTGTATAGCTATGTGAATCTCATACAGCAACTATACAGCTTCTTCCTTCGTGCAGATATATCACCTCTGACCAAACAATGGGCCTTCTCTTTGCCTCTAGCACTGAATGCTCTCATGAGATAAGTCTTTAGTCAGCGGCTTACTTGAAAAGTACATAAAGCCCTAGGTCTGGTTCATCTCCAGGGACCATAAATGTGTAGCTGCAGGTTCCAGAGCCAGAGAGCTCATAGTATACATGTAAATTTTGTGTGGTGTTAAGGTGACGTTATACTAATTACCCCACAAAATTGGGCCCTTTACTAGTGTCCTCACTCCTTAAAAGGCAATCTGGACCAAATGCTTTTTAGGTCTCACACTAAATAAAATATGTCATCTACATGCAGCCTTCTCTAACACCATGTCAGCTTCTGTGTGACAGCTGAGGAGCGAAAGAGTTGTGTAGGATAGAGAATCCCCACAGTAACAGAGCAGATAGCTATGAGTTGTGGATCAGTATATACCTGTTAGCTAAGGATCATCTGATCATCTTTGGGGTACTTAGGAAAGATAAGGCCATTGCAAATGATGATGGAAAAACATCTTTAAAATCCATTCCCTATCAGACTTCATGATACAATAAGTGTAGCAGGGGTAACTAAATTCTACTGAGTGGTTCCCAATAAATTGGTAAGATCCAAATGAGATGGTACAAGAGGTGTTAAAACTTGGGTCCCCTTTTGATCAGGGGAACTCTTTTTAAGTGGAGGAGCAAAGTAAACTCTTGACATAAGTGGTAATGCCTGCTCTGGAAATTTAAGTATCTCAGTCAAATATTTCTTCCACATATCTTCAGGAGTGGTAAGAGGATCTCTTGGAAAATTTTTAAAATGAAGATTCTTCACCGTACTTGATTTTCCAATTGTTCTAATCTGTAGGAGATAGACTGATTTTCCTTAATCATAGTTGATTGCATTGTATAATATTAACAATATCTTTTTTCAAAGTCTCACAAAATTTGTTATTCACTTCAAGGTCTTTTTCAACCATTTTCAAACGATTATCTAGATTACCCAGAAAATTAACAATAGGAACCATTTGATTAGAAATATTGTTGTTTAAAGTTTGAATGGCCTTCCAAATAGTATCCAAGGTAATCACATTAGGTCTTTCCAATCTGATTTCAAAACTTTAGGTAGATCGAGATGTTGTCCTTCCATTGGCTGAGTAACAGTGCATTTGGCAGTATTTCCATCATCAGCTGTGGCTACAGGGGCCTTTCCCCCAGCTGAACTTCCAGCCTGTAATCACAGGCCCGCGGCTTCTCCTCCATTGGGTGATGTGGATTCAAGAGGCAGTTTGCTGGATTTTGCCTCAGCAGGATTGGACAGAGGAGTCCATTGCACTGGGGCAGAGTTGGTCCAAGCTAAAGGAAAATAATGGGTACAACATCCTCCCAAACATTCCCCAGTGAGATGCCACTCAGATTCAAAGCTCCCCCCAAGGCATGAGCATCCATCGGACCTGATAGCACTGGCAAAGAAGCTGGCAGGACCTCTGGCCTGCCACTTCCTGGCTGAATAAGGCATATTCGGGGAAAGAAAACAAGAACCCGCCAGGAGCAATCTCAAGCATGTCTTACCAGATCCACCATCTTGGATCCTCCCTATCAATTAGAATTTTAATTCTGACCTTGCATGACCTTGCTGGCATAGCAAATCATTATGTTTTCTAATCTGCTAAGCCATTGCTGGATTTATTTTGGACATCAGAAAGCCTATTCCTAAATATATCTTCTTTTTCTTTAATTGTTTTAGCCTATGGAAGAGAATGCACATGTATGTTAAATGAGATAGCATGATGATTGAAGTGGGGGCAAGAAATTTTGACTTGATTGAGAGACACAGTTCCTTAAGTATGTTTGGTGCTTTTAAAAGTTCCAGAGGTATAGCCATGCTAGGCTGTAGTAGCAAAAATAGTGATATGGACTCTAGTCTTTGAAGCTTATGCCTCAATAAATCTGTTTGTCTTTAAAGTACAACCAGTCCCTGTGCCATCCTTGGTGCTTTTGTTGTACCTTCTATTATAGAGGGGTTAACATTAACAGAGCCACTCTGCAGGCCCAAAAAGGAATAATGAGACTTATGCAGATTTTAAAGTCATCAAAAAGGCATTTGACAGCTCAGAGATGGGTTTGCCTCAAATGCCTCATTATACCTTCATTAACAGACTATTTTCCACTTTTTGGCTTCCAAGACTAAATTTTCCCAACACAGGATATCATCTAAAATATTCAGCTGGCCCTTGCAAACAGATATTTACTATGACCTCCCTTCTGGTCTCAAACTTGTTGAATGGTTACTGTGTAGATGCAATAAATGAGTGTCATGATCCTTCAGATGAAACTAAAGAATGTAAATTGCATCTTGGAATCTAGAGTTTGCATGCTGTCACAATGTACTTTTTGGAAAAGATATTCTAAATGAAATGTTTTGGTGCAGAACATTCTCAGCTTTTTCCCCATTGAACATAAGAACATGTTCCATGTCGGGTTGGCCAAAAGTCTATCGAGCCCAGCATCCAAATGTCTACTGAGCCCAGTGTTCTGTCTCTAACAGTGACTAATCTGGGTCAGGAGGTAATACCTACATTACCTGATAAATTTGTTCCTTGTTACTCACTCCCAGGGATAAGTGGTGGCTTTCCCAAGTCTACCTGGCTAATAATGGTTTATGGACTTTTCTTCCAGGAATTCATTCAAACCCCTTTCAAACTCAGCTATGCTATGCTATGCTAGATACTTTGAACACATTCTCTGGCAGCAAATTCCACAGCTTGATTGTGCGCTGAGTGAAAAGCTACTTTCTATGATTTGTTTTAAATCTACTACTTGGAGTGTCCCCTAGTCTTAGCGCTGTTTGAGAGTGTAGATAACCCTACCTAAACACACAAACAAAATATCTCTGGTGATCTTGCTCCATCTCTCTACTTGTGCAATATTAAACCACTTACTAACTTTTTCGATGACCTCCAGAACTTCCAAATTGCTAACCAACGGCATTTCAATTGAGACATTTATTCGTCCATTCAAAAATATGTAAACAATGTATACAATGCCTAGTCTTTAAAGGTCCTCTCTCATTGAGTGACTACAAATGTAACTGAAGTTTTCATAATGATGGTGATAGCTGACATTATGCCTTTCAGTGAAATAATGATGGTGAGAGCTCATGGTTCACATTTTTTTCTGGCAGTAGTAGCAGCTATTCAAAAGGCTAAGTGACATGAGTGCAGCAAGATACATAGCTCACATAATAAGGGCTTTACAGAACTAGTTGTTAATATCATAGAAATAAACATTGGCTTAACTTCGAAGGGTATCCATCTGTTAGAAAGCATTAGTGTAATTTTTTTTCAGGCTCAGAGCATGTGTAAGAAAGCCCAACGGAATGAAAACGTATCCTTTCCCCCATCATTAGAAAGGGTTTGCAGGAGAATTTTAAATGGATTTATTTTTAAATTAGAAGCAGATCTGAAATGGCTTCCTTCTCAATGGTAATGCCTGTATTGCTTCAGTGGTATGCGCTGGAAGACTTTGCTGTTTCCAGAATACTGCATGGCATGCCAGCATTTTACAGACATTAAGCAGTATATCCATAATTGAGTGAATACAATGTAACTATAGCATTCCAAAGAAATTTGAGGATAAGAATAATTATACTGAAAAGGATGTTCATAGTTTCAAGCTTACAGTGCAAACTCTAAGTCAGGTATGAGCCCATGGCTAGCAGTGAGAATATTCATGTGAAGGCGGCATGCTCCACAGTTGTCTGGGAGAACCACGTTTCAAGACTTGAATGAAGTTTCCTATTTCCATGCCTGCACATGATAGATCACATCATGTAACTAACATAACCAGATTTTATAGACAGGGTGCCAGGTTACTATCTAAGGGGGTCATTTTCTATTGGTATCGCATGCAAAAAGGGACTTTTCGCATGTGAAAAGTTCCTTTATGCACGCAATAGCTGGATGGGGCGGAGTCGGGACCGGAAAAGGAGGAGTCGGGGCAGGGTCGGTGCGGACACGGTGGTAACTTCACTGGCGGCGATAAGGTAAGACCCGTTATCGCCGCCAGTAGCACGCCCAATGGCGCCACCTTTCTCTGTGGCGCTATTGGGTGCGAAAGCCGACAGCGATAACACCGCAGTGGTGCGATCGCTGCCAGTTTTCTCAGGCCCAGCCCCCGCTTCGGCCCCCCCCCCCCACCTCCCATTACCGCGGGATTCAGAAAGCCGTGCCCCGATAGAAAAAATCCAGGCCTAAGAGATGATTTGTGGACTAACACTGGTGTAAGAAAGGAAACATTTGTTGATGGTTCCCACTGGGAGATATAAAAAAAGGCAAAAATCAAAACTGGGGAAGATATCCTGGTTTTTGTATGTATGTATATATATATATATATATACATATATATATATGTGTGTGTGTGTGTGTGTGTGTGTGAGAGAGAGAGAGGGTAAAAATGATTACATGGTTAGGATGAATGAAGACTCAAAATCCATTGAATGAAGTCATCTTTTGATTACCTAACAGCTCTCTGTATGATGATCCGGGTGAAAATATATATTCACATTTGTAGCCAAACATGGAACAGTGAAAAAAAAGGTTCTTCCCAACCCCCAAATATGGAAAATTGCCAAAAATTGATGGATTAGCATATTTCACTAATGTGTAGCTATATCATCATACCCACAATATCCTTTTCCTCTAAATTGTATTCAATTTACTTGTAAATGCAGTTAGAGATCTGTCTTCAAATTATGCTTCCCATAGACAGAAAATGGGAAAACAATCCTTGCATATACTGTATGTGTTGCGCTTAGAGGTGGACCCTTGTCCTGGAGCTGTGGAGAACGGCTCCCTGGTAGGGACCAGGAAGCACCTGCCCCCAGGGGGCGGAGCACAGGAGGAAACAGAGGCTAGGATGAGCTTCACCACTGGAAGCCCGCGGTTATGTCTGTCTCTTTCTCTTTATATATGTGTATTTATATATTTTCATATAAATACAGACAAGCCTCCATATCTTTATAAATATATGTCTATATATAGATATATATAAAGTGAAAAGAGAGAAGTGCCTTGCTCAAATACATGCTGTAAAATAAATACATGGAATAAAATAGTCTTGTACATTTTTTAAAATTAGCTTTCAGAACTAGTAATCATAGTTAAAAAAAAAAATCATCTCACAGGCCAGGTAGACAATATGAAAGCGAAAAAACAAAGGGGACTACCTTACACCGTGGAAAGACTTTTATTAGAAAAGCCCGACTCAAAATACAAGTTGAGTTTCGCCAAAGGGCTGCATCAGGGGCTAAAACAATCAAGAACAATAAATATTACCACAAACATGCTCTATAAAAATTATTAAACAATCTGCTAAAAAGTATTAAACAACCTACTAAAAAATAGAAAATTGCTTATCTCTATGTAACTCTGCCATAATGGTCTATAATCATAGTGTTCATATATAACATACATATTTAAAACATTGTTGTGCAACGTGACCCATTCACTCTATTTAAAACTGCTATTATTTTAAACAAACATCATTTTTCTAAAAAAATTGTTTTAAAAAATATTTGAAAAAACTGAAATCATTACCTTTATGCTGTAATCGTATACTCACAGCTACATATATCAGTATATCAATCTGAACATTAGCTGTTGCAGTAAAGCTAAAAAATAAAGCTGTTAATAAAAATGATCATTAGAAAACATAAAATGAAAAAAAAGTGAAAAAAAGTCACATATACACAAATATATCAATAAATAGTATTAAGAAAGACCTTATGCATATCAAATATTTTTTAAAACAATTTTTTTAGAAAAATGATGTTTGTTTAAAATAATAGCAGTTTTAAATAGAGTGAATGGGTCACGTTGCACAACAATGTTTTAAATATGTATGTTATATATGAACACTATGATTATAGACCATTATGGCAGAGTTACATAGAGATAAGCAATTTTCTATTTTTTAGTAGGTTGTTTAATACTTTTTAGCAGATTGTTTAATAATTTTTATAGAGCATGTTTGTGGTAATATTTATTGTTCTTGATTGTTTTAGCCCCTGATGCAGCCCTTTGGCGAAACTCAACTTGTATTTTGAGTCGGGCTTTTCTAATAAAAGTCTTTCCACGGTGTAAGGTAGTCCCCTTTGTTTTTTCGCTTTGGCTACGTGGGACCACCTTCCGGTTTGTTTCATTGGACCTTCCCTTGCGCAGGTAGACAATATTGCACCAAAAATGTGCTTAAAATTCAGAAATACAGACACCGTGAATAATGACCTTGACTAAAACCTCTCAGTTTCTCCTTCAGGTTGTGCAACAGGTTCAAGCTTTAATCTTTGGTTAGGATTTAGCCACTGTTTTTCAGGCTCTCATGCAACTCAACTTGACTATTGTAATTCTATATGGTGTCTTTGTAAAAGATACTCAGAAATTCCAATATATTCAAAACTCAGCACAGCTAGAGTGCTGCTGAGAATTCAGTGGTAGGAGAGCATTACCCCCAGGGGGCAACAGTTGCATTCGCTTCCAATGAAAGAGCAGATTATTCTCAAACTGATGCCACTAACATGTAAAACTCTACATAGATTGAACCCTTCCTAATGTATCTATTAAGTTGTTTGCCTTTTTATACTCCGTCTAGATCCCTTAGGAAAAGTAGTATCAAATTATTAGAAACCCCATCATTATCAGTGGCAAAACAACTGGACAACTGCAGGAAAGCATGCAGTTGTGTAGCACCTACTGCATGGAATCTCTCTCCTGGAGGAAGCTTTTAAAGGCACGGTTATATCTGACTGCTTAGGGAATGCAAGTTTCCAAGCCATTTCCATGTGTAAACTAGTACTTTACCTATTGGAAATGGGCTTTTACCAGATGCAAGAGTAATCGTATACATGCATCGCCTGTTTACTATTTATTACCTGCAGTGAGCAGAGGTGTTCCTGGGGAAAGGTTTGGTGAGGGGTTTGCATTTTCAAATGTATGCATGCACTGTTTCACAATTTCTCTGTTGTTTGTGTTTTGTATTATGAATGCACATTTGGAAGCCACACAGAACATAGGATGATGCAGCATATACATTTTTAAAATAAATAGATTTTTCCTGAACAAAAACTATGAGCATAAACGTGTGTGTGGCTTATTTTGGTGGGATAATTTTTAAATGAAACTGATACAGAGTCTTCTTAGAATCTATGCAGGCAGTTACAAAACTGGTTCCCTAAATTAGCATATTACTTCTTCCAGTTCTCCCATACTAAACTAATGAAATTACTGATGGCCTAAGTGCTTGGATCTTTGAATGCAAAACACACAAGTTTGTCCTTTGATTCATAAAGGCTCACTACACAGGTTAGTCTCTGATCTTAGAGCAAGTTAAGGACTGTCATTTGAAATGTGATTTGTGTACTGTTGAAATTTCATTCTGATGCATAATATATTACTAGTATTACTTGAATTTTATTATATGTGTTCTCTTTGTCCTGTTTTACTTCTTTATTTAATTTGGCTTGTTAATTTTATTTTGTTTACAGCTTTGCATCTTTTTTTGAATGTTGTGTGAGCCTCCTTAGGCTACAAATATAAAATAAATAAATATAATTTCTCCTTCAGGCCATGTCATTATATAGGAAGAGAGATGAGAGAGGCTCTGTTTTCCAAATCAGCAGCTAGAGTAGTAAGAAATTGGTATCCTCATTAGAAGTTTCAAGATCAAATCCCTCTGAACAAAAGAGAAAGATTGCTTTTCCAAGTTATATCTAATTTGTCCTTCCTATAAAAGCCTGCCCAGGAGCCAACTTGAAAGTTATCACTGTCTTCAATTCTAGAAAATTACAAGGTACAGTAGCAAACAGAAGACTGGAAGAGTTTTCAAAAAATCTATACAGAAATAAAATGGTGCATGTCATGGGTGTTATACAGTGTAATCACTGTGGGACTTTTTTCATTAGATAAGTCATCTGGAGGCTTCAGGCTTGCCCTATCTGTATGTGGTTTTCTTCACTGAGGCGATAGGTCACTCAACTCAGGGAGGAAGTGACCAGAATTAAAGGCACATCAGTTTTTACCCAGTCCCTGAGATCTCGCACAAAGAGTCCAAAATACTAGGAAATATAACAGAAATTGGGTGGCACCTTATAGACTAAACAATTTATTGAAGCATGAGTTTTTGAGGACAAAGAAAAAGAGGCAAAGGCCACCAAGAACAGTGGCGTGAAACACCCAAGGCTGTACTAGAGGGGCAAGTGTGACATGAATAGCTCAAGGCATTATGAAGGGTGAACAAAGCAATATAAGAGGCAGAAAATCCTGAAGGTAGTGACAGGGTGTGAAAGCAAGTGAAAACATGGAATGAAGACCCCAAAGCATCATGAGAGGCAAAAAGCAGCTACCAGAGTTGCAAAATTATCCCAAAGCTCCAAATGAGGGGTCAAGGGGAAGGAACCAAATTGGTAGCAAGCCCTAAGCAGAAGGAAGCCAGAGAAAATCCATGGAGGAGGTCTCATGTTGTTTCCATACTGTATCATTAGGTGAAGGAACTGTTTGGGCTTGGAGTTAGTTTCACTGCATGCTAAGATGCTACTGACTAAAGATACCAAATGGTCTTTAGCAACTAGCTGATTAATATCTTGTGATTCAGAGAAATCTGATCAGTTTTTGCAAATACTGCCTCTATTAGAGGGCATGAAACCATTAAAGATAACAGAGTGGGTAAGGTTTTTGTAAAGCATTGGATGTCCAGGGCAAGACCAAGAGTTTGCAACTACAGTAGGGGAAGGGAATTTGGAAAGACCTCAAAGACAGCTGGAGCAGTGGAGGTAGCACCCTAAGGTGCCAAGACTGGCTTAGAGTGATGGTGGCAGCAGTGGTGCTGGCACATTTTTAAAAACTGAAATGATAGGTACAGAGTAATGCAGCAAGAAGAATGGATGAAAAGAACCCAAGGTGTATTTTGAGGGCTGAGTTGGAGAGGAAAGATCGCATCAAAATCCCAAGGAACCATGGAGGGTGAAGTTGTACCAGACGTGACATGAAGAGCCAGAGGAGTGGTGCAGCAAGCATGCTAAGCAATAGATGGACAAGGCAAAGACGAAAAGTCAACAGATACCATAGGAGAAGGGGATTTGGAAAGAACCTCAAAGACAGCTAGACTGGGGAAAGTCTGTCCCAGTTGGAAGGATGGCTACCTGGTTGATCCTACTAGTAGCAAATGCCTCTGTCAAAGATTAAGCCATGCACCTTTTAAGAACACACAACTAGTAAAGTGAAACTGAGAATGTCTCATTAAATTAGTTATGGTTCTATCTGATAATCATATAACTGTAGTGACTGTAGAACTAACACATGCCAAATAGCATGTCTCTGTCTGTGTAGACACCTCACTAGTGTTCAGATAGACAGAGACAAAAGTCATCAAAACCCCAAACACATACCTCAAGGGCTGAAGCAAGAGGAAGCATAGCATCAAAAGCTTGAGGAGTGGTGCAGTAAGCGTGCAAAGCTTTGGATGGCCAGGGCAAGACTAAACGTTGGTAAGAAGAAGGGGATTAGGAAATTATTTTGAAGACACCTCGGACAGAGGAAGAAGCACCCTAAAGTGCCAACACTAGCTTGGATCAATGGTGGCAGCAGTGGTGCTGGTGAATATTAAACATTGAAATGGTAAGCAGAGCAATGCAGCACAAAGACCGGCCAAAAAAACTCCCAAGGTATATCGGAAGAGTTGAGGTAAGACAAAGATGACATCAAAATCCCAAGGAACCAGGAGGGGCAAAGTGGTATCAGAAGTGGCATGAAGAACTGAGGAGTGGTGCAGAAAGTAAAGGATGGCCAGGGCAAGATCAAGACTCAGCAAGTACCAAAAGGGAAGGGGATTTGAAAAGAACCTTGAAGGTAGCCAGAGTTGGAGTTGTCTAAATCAGTAGTAAAAATGTGGATGATCATACCAGTGGACTAGCATATGCTTCTGTCAAACTGTAAAGATCGAGATATGCATGTGTTATGTACAAATAGTCATAACAGTAAAACTATGAATGGCTTATTAAATCAATTATGTTTTTTCTGTTCTGTATAACCATGGCAATTGTAGAGCTAATACATGTTGATAAGCATTGACCCCCAAGGGATAAAGTGTAGTGAATCACAAACAGCACAAAGTCATCTAAACCACCAAGGTATACAGTGTGAAAAATCACAAATAGCACAAAGTTATATAACCCACCAAGGCGTGGAGTGAGGTGAATCACAAAAAGCACAAAGATATCTAAAACACTAAAGCATGGAGTGTCGCCTATCACAAACAGTACAAAGGAGTAGACAGGCCTTGAGAGCAATACAGAAAACCATAAAGAGGTAGAGTGGGAGGAGAAACACATATTTTTTCTCTTTTTTTTTCTGGGGACAAAATACCCCAGTATAACCAACAAACAAACAAGGATGGAGAACTAGGCTGGGATTGTATAAGAGGAGAACAAAATAAAGAACCAGAAAAGAGGTGGGGTGTGAGGAGACACTTGAAAATGTTTTCTTTAGTCACCTTTTCTTTTGTGTGGGAACAAAGCACCCTAGTATATCCAACAAACAAATAGTGTGGGAGACTAGGTTGAGATGCAAACAGCAAACAACATAGAGGCAGCCATACTCCCAAGCTAGTACATCATAGGCATGGCAGGTAGGAAAATTAACAGCATGACCCACAGGGTAGTATATCGGAGGCATGACAAGTAGGCAGAGCAGTAGCAACAAAACCATAAAGTTGATACATCTGGGGCATAGCAGGTAGGCAGAGTAGTAACAGAAAGTTCAATAAAGTTGTATATCAAAGCTGGCAGGTAGGGATATGCAGAGGGACGCCATATGTTGCATTCGTGATTCGGATTCGTCGGGGAGCAGATACGTTGCATTCGGCCGTATGGCGCCCCGATGCATTAATACGGCGATTTCTATTTGTGTCCCAGCTAAAATTAAAATTAACTACAACCCCCCACCCTCCTGACCCCCCCAAGACTTACCAAAACTCCCTGGTGGTCCAGCGGGGGGTATGGGCACCATCCCCTGCACTCTCACACCCTCTGTACTGGTTTCATCATGGCGCCGATAGCCTTTGTCACAGGGGCTACCAGTGCCATTGGTCAGCCCCTGTCACATGGTCATTGGCACCATCTGGTGCTCCTACCATGTGACAGGGGCTGACCAATGGCACCGGTAGCCCCTGTGACATAGTATGGGCAAAGGCTATCGGCGCCATTTTGAATACTGGCATCGGACAGCCGGAGTGCAGGAGATCGCTCCGGGACCCCCGTTGGACCCCCAGGGACTTTTGGCCAGCTTGTGGGGGCCTCCTGACCCCCACAAGACTTGCCAAAAGTCCAGCGGGGGTCCCGGAGCGACCTCCTGCACGCCGGCCATCCGATGCCAGTATTCAAAATGGCACCAATCGCCTTTGCTCTCACTATGTCACAGGTACCGACGGTCAGCCCCTGTGACATGGTGAGGGCAAAGGCGATCTGCTGCCAGTATTCAAAATGGCGCTGATCCACTTTGACTAAGTCTGACCAGACTTAGAGTGCCTGTATGCCAAAGCATCATTTCCTTTGGCTCTGTGATATAGCATGTCACAGAAATTTGTGCCAGGGTATCTTTGCTGGGGTAGGCTCAGACTCTTTTTCGTCAGCTGCTTTAGCTAAAGCCTGAGTGAGGAAAGATGGTTCTTTGTGGTCAGCGTGGCTTTGATGTAATGAGGTGGGGTTGGAAGTAGTAGCTTACAGTGAGCTGCTCCTGCTTATATACTTTCTAAGGTGGCCAATGTTTCCTGTGCTACTGTTGCGTTTGTGCCTCTTCTCGCCCCTCGCTCCACCCTCTCTACCTTGGGAGCGACTCCCTTCGGCTCTGATGGATAGATGCAGCCACAGCTTCTCCCTGCCTCTTGGTCCCAGTGACCCCGGGCTGGCTTGATGCTTTGGATCCGCCATGTTCCTGATGATGTAAGGGCGCGCATGCGTGCGCACTCTAGACTTTGTACCAGCAAGGGCGTGAACCTCGGGGGCTTGAAATAGAGGTGTAGAAAAAAAATTGATCAAAGCATGAAGGGAGGTCAGCTTCTCCATATAAAGCAGGAAGAATTTGAAATGCTTCTCAAGTATACAGTATGCCTCTCAAGTATACAGTATGTTTCAAGATGTTGACACCCACTGGAATTCTCCCAATTGAATCCCGATGCTCCATCCCTCCTAGAAATGCTGCCTTCTCCTGCCTTAGCCAGGTCCCACCAGTGTGTCCTGAGTAAAAGGTAGTATGTGTGGCATTCATGCTGGTCAAGATACTGCTGGTGAAATGCATGCCACTCCCTCTGCCTTAATTAGCCATGCCTGTAAGTGATTATGGCACTGGTTATATAGGGTTGGGATTGCCTACTAAATGCCGTCCTGGAGGGCACTTTGTAACTTGTAGATAAAACATGCAGCAGGTGTTTAAATCTTATGTTCTCCACTACCTCCAGGGGCTGATCATCTGGGACTATCCTTTCACTAATTATCCTTGTTACTAGTTTAGATGCAGCCTACCTCTTGCCCTAGGACAGTACTGTAGAACACTACCCCAGTTTCTCTATAGTGGGTTGCTACTGTGGATGCATGATAGTGGGCTGCTGGCCTGCCAAATGACTGCTGGAAATGGTTGTGGGATTAGCGTGGGGAAAATTCTTTCCTTTTCATCCCCTTTCCTCTGGATTTTACTGGCGTGGCAGAAGTAGTCCCCAGGCTAATACTGCCACCCTTGCCTGATACAAATACTAGTGGGTGCAGCTTCTGCAGGTGATACTGCAGCAAATAGGTGATACTTTGAGATGTGAGATATCCTATTTGCTGCTCTCAACTGATCTTCTTCCTTCAGTGAATACATTGAGCAAAAGGTAGGTCCTCCCTCACTTCAAAGTCCTCCAGATCAGGGATTTCTTCTGTGATCCCTTCTCTACATCCTTGGGAGATGATATTGGCACTGGAGTTGAGGTAGTGGTTGGATACTGAGGAAAAATGTCAGTGGTATCACTCACACTCTCTACTTGTGCTGCCTGCTCTTCCTGGGAGTTGCTCTGATCACCATCAGTATCATTCATTTCCACCATCACTGAACTGGAGGCGAAGAAGCTACTGACTAATCCTTCCAAATTTTCTTTAGCTACTAGCTCTTCAAGTTCTGATTTAGGGAATTCCAGACAAGATTCTTCCTCAGAATCGGCTGTTAAAAATGTTGCCTCAATTTCCTGAGAAGTAGTAACCAATGTTGATGAGCATGCAGCTTGTTTTGGCTGTTGCATTTCTGCTGCCCCAATCCATGCACCTGCTCTGCTACTGTCTGCCTTGGATAGCTCTTCTGCCTTTTTCCTCTGCTTTAGAACAGGGGGGAACAGGCAGCAATGACATATGCGCTCTAAATTTCAACTGCTTCTGCCTTGAGCCTCCATTGCTTTCTACTACAGTCATTCTATGGCTAAAAATGTCTCATCAATTTTGGGGCTGGATAGTACCTTTTTTAATGCTGCCAACAGACTGGACTAGACCAGTACCATTTTCTTTGCCCCTGTCAAGGCTGCCATTCTCTCCTCTCCCTTCTAACATAATTGAATTTGTTAAAGTGCACTGCCTACTGGGGTTTGGAAATGAAATTAAAAATGAATTTAGTTATTGATAAATTAACTGTAGCCCCATTTACAGTACCACTTGCTGTATGGAGAACTATCTGACTTTCACACACACACATACTTTGACATGTGCTGAGCTGTGTACACTAGTGCTGACTCCACTTAGAATAAAACTGTTAAACATTAACAGAACAAAAAAAAATAAAAATAAAACAACTGGAAGCCTTGTTAGATATGTCTCTGAATGTATACCACTCACCTCACTGCTGCTCAGACAACAGAGACAAAAAAATCACTAGAATTGCTACAACTGCAGTATCCACACTGTTTCCTATGCTGATCACCTCCCAGTAAAGAGAAAAATCAAAATCAGTGAGTGAGACCATTCAGCCAGAGAAGATCAGAAGCAACCCTTTATCACTGCCAAATCCAAACATTTCTAAGCTTTTAAAAAACTCTGTGAGAACTTCTACAAACAACAAACATGTCCTTCTCTGCCAACAGCTAGAGAGGAAATGCTGACTGCTTCTTGTACATGCTCAGATTTTACAGTGGGAGCAGTTCAGTGCTGCACTGTGATTTGTCCTCTGGCTGGTCTCTTTGCCAACTTGTCCTGCCTCAGGTCTGACAATGCTATAAGGTCATACAGGAGAGATTCGGTTGCTTTTATTATCAGTTGCTTTTTTGCTCAGCAGTATACAGTCATAGATTTCAATGGGCCATAGACTTCAATGGGAAACAAACAAATGAAACAACATTTTTTGTTTCCTTCTTGGGACCACTTAATTTATTTTAGGCATCCATGAATGAAATGAATATGGACTTATTGATAATTTTTTACCCATTCACTTCAAATGAATGCTTATCCCTAACTTCCAAAACTTTGACCATTCCTCAAGTTTATGGATATCCTGAAAATCAGACCTATTGATGGCACTTGAAGATTGGAGTTGGCTAATCATGGTTTAGAGAATACTAAAGTAGGTAATTCCTGCAGCCAGGAATGCATGGGTATTACCAGCAGTAGGAACATCTTTATGTTCCTGTCTAGAGGAACAGACAACCTCAGTCTTTCCACTGTTAAAAGGCCATGGAGCTCCATCTTTCAAACCACAGTCATAGAAACAACCCTTCTGATATTGCATTACCCTCCCCAAAATGAACCCCCAGAAAGGCCCTCCCCCCCCCTTCCCTGTCATATCTCTCTCCACAAATGTAAAACTATAATCCCTGTCCCTGCCAGTCTCCCATGGAGAAAGGACTTTGGGAGGCTGGCAGAAAGAGAAAGTGAGAATGGGAAAGAGAGAGCTAATTACTAGGAACCTAAGGTATCTTTTTATTAAGCCACGGGATTTACTACCCGTGGTACAGAGTACTGCAGATTATTGAATCCAGCAGTATATTCCCAGTGGAAAAATACTGTGGCCAAGCAACCCTGAATAATTGCGGCACAATGGGAGTCCCACATCCAGGGCCACCATCTTTTAAAGGGACAGGTTCCACAGATTTCCCTCTATCCCAGCATGGTAAAAACAAGTGTCTATTGTAACCTCCTCTCCCACCTCTCCAATGCTCCCTAAGGTGACTAAAGTAGTTGAAAGTGAAAACAAGTTTTAAAGTAGCTATCATGGAACCATGATAGCTACATTAAAACCCTACTTTAGAAACCCGTCCCCTACATATTACAAGAAGACAACTCCTTGGAACCCCCCTCAAAGCTCCTGGGATCCCCAGAATGCCCCCAAGGCACCCAGACCCAGAAGGCCGTTTTCAAAATGGTACTGTAAAGCCTTAAACAGATATTTGCCACATAATGTGATGGGAATTTTCACTTTAAAAATGTTCATATCAGATAAGAATGACAGATAAACCTAGGTTTTAGTGAAGTGTGTTTAACTGCTGTTTACTCAGGGCAAGGCAGGTAGGTACTGTATGTGGCAGCAAAACTCCTAAGCTGTTATATAAGAAGCATGGCAGAGTGGCAGCAAGGACTTCAAGGTGCTTTCAGTCATCTCGTCACTCACATGGAAATTCTGGAAACTCAAGCAAAGGCAGATTGATTTTCAAGAAGATCAACTTTTCCATCAACTCTGTCACCAGCTTTGAAAGATGTGGGCTCAGGATGTCCTCTGTCATTGAGAAGACACATTCGCTCAGCATGCTGGTCAGTGTACAGGAAAGAAATTGCTAGAAAGACCTTGGTTAGGTCTGGCCAGACTGTGGACTTGTATACCAGATATGCCAGCACATCTGTGTCCATTTCCTCCATGGGCTCCGCAAGGAGCGTGTCACAGACACTTGTGCCTGGGTCTTCTTTACTGATAGAAACATAGAAACATGACTGCAGAAAAAGGCCATAAGGCCCAGCTAGTTGGCCCGTCTGTCCAATTCATTTAGCATTATAATTCCTATCATTTCCTTAGAGATCCCTTGGATTTATTCCATATTTTCTTGAATTCAGATACTGTTTTTTATTTTCACCACATCCACTGGGAAACTGTTCTACGCATCCACCACCCTCTCTATATAAAAAAAAATATATTTCCTAAGATTACTCCTGAGCACTGTTCCCTCTAAGCTCTACATATATCAGTGGCGTAGCCACGGGTGGGCCTGGGTGGGCAGGTGCCCACCCAACTTAGACCCAGGCCCACCCAACTGGCACCGGAACTGCAAGGCTGTCGCGGGATCCCATCCCCGCGACAGCGAACAAGAGAACCCACGCCTCGCGCGCCATCACGGCACACATGGGGAAGCGCTGCTGCGGCCGTATGGCCAACCGGTCTTCCTGTTCGAGGGGGGGGGGAGCGGAAGCGCCGCGCGCAGCTTCCGCTTCCTCCCCCCAATGCAGGAAGATCAGCTGCCTCTCCTGCTGCCACCCGTTCTCCTGCTATCTTCGGACCAAACGCCCGCCGAACTTCCTGTTTGGGGGAGCAGAAGCGCCGCGCACAGCTTCCGCTTTCTCCCCCAGAGCAGGAAGATCAGCTGCCTCTCCTGCTGCCACCGGCTTCCTGCTATCTTCTTCGGGCGTCGGGCCGTACTGCCCGCCGATCTTCCTGCTTGGGGCGGAGAGGGAGGAAGCGGACGTTGTGCGCTGCGCTTCCGCTCCCCCCCCCCACAGGAAGTTCGGCGGGCAGTACAGCCCGACGCCCGAAGATAGCAGGAGTCCGGTGGCAGCAGGAGAGGCAGCTGATCTTCCTGCTCTGGGGGAGAAAGCGGAAGCTGTGCACGTGCTTGAATGTGTATGTGTGGATGAGAATGGGAGTGTGTGTGGGTGAAAACTGGAGCCTGAGTGTGTATGTGGGTGAGAATGGAAGCTTGAATATGTGGGTGAATGGGAGCTCGAATGTGTGTATGTGTGGTTGAGAATGGGAGACTGGGTTTGTGGGTGGGTGAGAATGGGAGCTTGAATGTGTGTATATATGGGTGAGAATGAGAGCCTGGGTTTGTGTGGGTGGGTGAGAATGGAAGCTTGAATATGTGGATAAGAATGGGTGCTTGAATGTGTGTATGTGTGGGTGAGAATAGTACCTTAAATGTGTATATGTATGGATGAGAATGGGAGCTTGAATATGTGTGGGTGAGACTGGGAGCATGGGTTTGTGGGTGAGAATGGGAGTCTGGGTTTATGTGTGTGGGTGAGAATGGGTGCCTGGATGTGCGTCTGTGTGTGCATAAGAATATAAGCCTGGGGAGGGGTGAGAAAGTGAGAACTTGAATGTGAGCTTGGGGGGGGGGGGGAGAGCATATGAGAGTGACAGCTTGAGTGTGTGAGAGGGAGTCTGTGAGAGAAAGCGTGTGTGTGTGTGTGTGTGTGGAAGGGAAGAAGACAGTAATAGAAGAAAGACACTGAAAAGGAATTAGGAAATGAGCTATAAGGGAAAAAATGGGAAAAAGAGACCAGGACCAACTGATTAGAAAAATACAAAGATCAGACAACAAAGGTAAAAATATATATCTATATTTTGAGATGTTAGCAATTTAAATATAAGCAACACAACCGCTCTCTCAAAATTTATGGACAGGTAGGAGCCGTGTATAAAATCGTAATAATAAGAAGGCTAAAGTACCACAAATCACCGTGAATTATGTTTGTATCATTAAGTAAACCTCATACTTAGGCGTAGATGTGAATGCTATGCTGCATAATTTGGCATTATTTATCAGTAAAAAAACAACTAGTAGACCTGCATGCCTACAGCCCATCCATGTTAACCTTGTGCCCACCCAAAATTTCAATTCTGGCTACGCCACTGACATATATGTGTGCGCACACAGGCTGTGAACCTCATGCACACAGCAAAACATAGCACGCACAAGATATCCCAATATACTGATGTCTGGGTCATGGGTGTGAACCCTTAGGCTGTGGCAGGGTTGATGCAGCCTACTGGTGAGCTCACTAGGCCCATGCTGACAGCTAGCGGACATACCCTTGCTGAGACTGGAGCTTCACTATACCAGCCCTGTTCCCCACTGGTTGAAACTTTGGATTCCAGAAGCTGGCAGGTCTTAGGTGAGAGACCCTCAAAGAGCGGTCAAAGAGAGTCCAGGTATAGATAATTATCAGGGCAAGCAGCGAGTAGAGGATATCCAGGTCTAAGCCAAAGGTCAGGGCAGGCAGCAAACCAGAGAACAGTCAGAATTCAAGCAGGGATCAGAACTGGGAAATCAGGCCAAGACAGTCAAGACAGACAGGGATGGGATACCAAAGGACAATACAGATAAGACAAGGCAACAAGAACTGGGACAAGGAGAACAGAAGGGAATAGGCATGGAGAGTCAGGACAAGGGCACAAACCAAGAAAGGCAGGAACACAGGCAGGGACTGAAACAAACAAGGAGGCACAGGAACAGCGAGACAAGGAACAGGAGTAACAACTTGCCCTGCAAGGCAGGTGGACTGTTGCTGAGGCATAAAGCATGCTGTCCAGTGGAGGTTTCAGTAGCCAGAAATGATGATGTCATCCATTAGTACCGCAAAGTTGTTCCCCACTGAGAGACTTATATCAGCATGCCATGGTGCAAGCACATACCTATGGGAGGACAGGGAGTCAGCGGTGGTGGAAGCAGCATGGCACCAAGGAGGTAATGGGATACAGACCGCATCATTGTGACCTCATCGGTGGCACATTACAGTATACCCCTCTTCTAAGCCCCCTCCTCAAACTCATTAGTTTGGGCTTATGAGGAAAGCACTGAGGAAATTATTTGTGAGTCGGAGAGCAGCTTGAATATTGAAGACGGGCTCCTATGTGTTCTCTACAGGGCCAAAGCCCTTCCATAAAATAAGGTATTGCAGCTTATTCCAAATCTTCTGGAGCATAGGATTTCCTGGACTTCATACTGAATATATTCCTTCGATATTACCTCTGAATGTTTAAGAGGAGGTCATGAGGGCCACGACAAGAGTACTGCTTGAGGAGGGAGACGTGGAACACATTATATATCTTGAGCGTAGATGAGAGTTTCAAACGGTAGGTCACTTGTCCTACCTGGCTGATGATGTGGAATGGCTCAATGAACTGGGATGAAAATCTGGCTGAGGGCAACTTGAGATGAAGATTATGGGAACTTAATGAAACCAATTCTCCTGGCCTGAATTTTGGTGCTGGCCAGCATTGCTTGTCCACTTGCTTCTTAAATTGGCTGGCTGCTGCTGTAAGAATCTGGTGAATCTTCTGCCATAAGTCTTTGAAATACTGCCCCATAGTGTTGTCCTTAGGGCAGGGATTTGACACTGGGAAGGGAAGTGTAACCCATGGATGTCTACCATACATGATCTGAAAAGGGGATGATCCAGATGGACTCCCTACATGGCTATTATGACAGAACTCTGCCCAGGGAAGGAGTGAGGCCCAATCATACTGACATTCATTAATGTAGGCTTTCAGGAATCCTTTAAGGACCTGGTTGATTCTCTCTTTCTGGCTGTTTCTTTGTGAATGATACTCAGAGATAAAATCCAAGGAGATCCTGAATATTTTGCAAAGACCTTTCCAGAAATCAGCTGTGAAATGTACTCCTTTATCAGAGAGAATATGAGTAGGTCACGCATGCAGGTGGAAAATATGTTGGTCAAAGAAGTGGGCTAATTCCGGTGTTGATGAGTGAAGTGTAGTGGATGTGTGAGCCCTGTATGCTGCAGTGTAGTTGATATAGCCTTGAGGGTGAACTCATGAGGTCTATGCCAGCAGCTTGTGAACGCATCCTGTAGCAAACAGTCTGGAGCTTCACCTATACCAGCCACCTCCCCTGCAGGTTGAGTTCTGGTGGCTAGCAGGGCTTAGGCATGGTGGTGATTATAACTAAAGTCAATAGTACACCGAGGTCAGGGCAGGCAGCAGACTAATGGAGTCAGAGACATGCCAAGGTCAGGGCAGGCAGCTAGCAAGCATGGTCAGGGCCAGGCAAGGAGTCAAGTCCAGGGGGCAGGCAGTCGTGTTCAGGTCCAGGCAAGGGGTCAAAACTAGAGATGTGGTTTATTTATCACGAATTAGGAAATTTCAACGAACAAGGTGGACTGGAAGAGGCAAGCTGGAGAAGACAATGCTGGATGAGGCAAAGCAGGAAGGCAAGGCAGGACAAGGCAAGACTGGATGAGGCAAGGCTAGATGAGCACTCAGGAATGCTAGGTAACATGCTCTGCAAGGGAGAACACCTGTTGCAGACATGAGGTAATGCTGCAAGGTCCTGTAGTTACTTGCATCTGTTGTGGAGCCATAGACTTTAATGGGCCATATAAATGAATGGGAAACATATTTGTTTCATTTGTGGGACTCCTCCATTCATTTTGGGAGCTATGAATGAAATAAATAGGGTCCCATTCATTTCAAATGAAAGCACATCCATAGCGTGCATCTGGTTCATTCTTTCTCCCAAAGCCACAACGTCATTTCTGAAATGTTCCAGGGGATACCTAGCTGTATCATTCCTGGGAACATGGATGAGAAACATTGGAAATAGTATTCTTGATGATTCTCGGAAATCTGTCAGGTCTTGACACCTGGCAGATATCACACCTTCTGGACAACATGTCTAGTTCTCTAGTTGGCAGATGGATGACTCTGTGCTCCTCAGAAAAAAGTCACCAACTACAACTACCTTTCACATCCTGGACACAGTGGTTGCTGATCCTGCAGCTTTATGGCTCTTGAACTTCAGATTGCCTACATGCTAGTACTATAATATTTATTTATGTATTTATTTAGGCATTTCATATACTGTTATTCCAAAAGAAGATCACAATGGTTTACAAAAGCATCATTCATATTCTCGGTCAACACAAATATAAATCAGCAAATACACGTTCTTGATCAACACTACATCAGGTACAAGTTAATTAGGGGCTAGGACAGTAGCTTGTTATACATATGTTCTATTGCAATGATGTTCACATATTAGACCTGGTATGTACATAAGATCTGAGCAGTGCAAGTACTTTTGAGTGACACTGAACTGTTATGCTGTCTCTTAGTCTCATTTAATATAGGCACTCAGAATTGTTGGCAGTCCCCTTCTCAAATAAATAGGAATATAAACAAAGGAGACTGCATAAGAACTGTCTGTGTGTTATGGATGTGTTTCATTGCTCTCAGAAGAGAAATAGTTTTAAGAAATAAAACAATGAGAATGCTTACCAAGGACTTTTTGATCCTTTGATGGTTCAGCGTGACAAGAGAGAAAAAGGTGAACCTGGAGAACATTTTTACTGATGGGGAAGCACTTTTTGGAATCACATTAAGATGAAAAGTGACATTTCTTTTGTAATAGTAGCATCTGTCTACCCCAAATTTATTTACTACGACCCTGAGCATCTTAAGAAAACTAATACCACCATGGCAAAGTGATGAAGTGAAGCCATAACCATGGTACCATAGCGACGGCTTCCCTAGAGACGAGTGATGGTGTGGGCACAGCATTATCATCATTGGTTACAGTGTAGGGCACAGCACAAAGAAAAAACCTGTAAGAAGGATATAAATAGCATCAAAATTTCCCAAACACTAATAGCATCTAAGTTATATGGAAAAAATAATTTATTAATTAAGGAGCGGACTGGGAAGGAACTTCTCTACCCCTCTACCTAAACTCTTTCCCATCTGGCGCGGGCCATCCAGTACTCCTTCCATGTGACAGGGGCCGGCCAATGGCACGGATACCCTGTCACATGGTAAGGGCAAAGGGCCATCGGCGCCATTTTGATTAGTGGCAGCCGACAGCCCGGGAGCGGGAGATCGCTCCCGGGACCCCCACTGGACCACCAGGTACCTGTAAAATATTTTTTGGGGGGGTCGGGAGGGTGGGGGAAGCAAAGGGATTAGCTTTAAAGGGTCGGGGTGGGTTTAGGGGTTATTTTTGTGTGCCGTTTTTCCCACCCTCCCCCAAAATGATAAGAGAACCCCCATGATCAATATTGTGGGGTTTTCCTATCGTTTCGGGGGAGCCCCCGATTTCTGATGATTTTGAAAATATCGACGATATTTTCAATCCGAAGCCCGATTCACATCCCTACTAACTTTATCATAAGGCTTGAGGATAGCTATATGGAACGGAAGGTACTATCCTTAAGAGAAAATTGGGGGTCAGCAGATACTACCATAAGAAGCTTGCTGGGCAGACTGGATAAACCATTTGGTCCTTTTCCACCATCATTACAATGTTACTATGTTACTATATATACTGCCTTTGCAGTTCACGCCACTGTCATCAGTGTCCTCTTTTGAAGCCTTGGGATTTTCTTGACACTCTTGATGCTGCTTTGCTCCTCCTACTGAACTGTGGAAAACTCCTGCAACTGCTGATATTCCTTTTCTCCTTTATGGTTCCTTAGGCTTTTCAAGCCAATTTTGGAGCCACATATTTCCTTAAAACTGATTAGAAAACTCCAATTTTAGAGCTCAAAATAAGCTGCATTGCTTTCCCCTTTGACTTTAATGGAAAGCAAAAAAAAAAACAAACCAAAAAACCAAAACAAAAACAAATGAAACGAAGAAGCAATTTTTCTTTTTGTTTGAAACTAATGAAATGGAGTTGACCTATAAAATGAATAAACAGACAAATGAAAATGTTGCTTCTGCAGATGCTTTGAAAACATAATATGATAATGCCTAGTATAGTAAAATGTATGCACAATCTGCAGAACATTTAGGGGCGGATTTTAAAAGCCCTGCTCGCGTAAATCCGCCCGGATTTACGCGAGCAGGGCCTTGCGCGCCTATTTTCCATAGGCCTGCCGGCGCGCGCAGAGCCCCGGGACTCGCGTAAGTCCCGGGGTTTTTTGTCGGGGGCATGTCGGGGGCGTGGCCGATCGACGCGGCGTTTTGGGGGCGGGACGCGGCGTTTCGGGGGTGGGCCCGGGGGAGTAGTTTCGGCCCGGGGAGGTCTGGGGGCATGGCCGCGCCCTCCAGAACCGCCCCCGGGTTGCGTCTCGGCGCGCCAGTGACCCGCTGGTGCGCGTGGATTTACTTCTCCCTCCGGGAGGCGTAAATCCCTGGACAAAGGTAGGGGGGGTTTAGATAGGGCCGGGGGGGTGGGTTAGGTAGAGGAAGGGAGGGGAAGGTGAGGGGAGGGTGAAAGAGAGTTCCCTCCGAGGCCGCTCCGATTTCAGAACGGCCTCAGAGGGAACGAAGGCAGGCTGCGCGGCTCGGCGCGCACCGGCTGCCCAAAATCGTCAGCCTTGCGCGCGCCGATCCAGGATTTTATAAGATATGCGCGGCTACACGCGTATCTTATAAAATCCAGCGTGCTTTTGTTTGCGCCTGGTGCGCCAACAAAAGTACGCAAACGCGCATTTTTTTTTAAATCTACCCCTTAATGTTTCTGGGTGGGTTAGCAGTACACACTGCTCACATTTCTGCAACACTGTATTATCTCTTCAGTTTTTGCCTCATTCCATTAGAGAGCTGATATCTTCCAAAAGTCAATAGCAAATAAAGAAACAAATAAAATAGGAAGTAGGCCTTGCTTCCATTTCATGCGCATGTCTTCCCAGTTGTAGAAATGGGCTGTAATTACCGCCAAAGCAACCAGTATTTTATTTTATATTAAGCAGTAAAATCTATATACTGTAGCAAAATGTCAAACAGTTGAACATAGTCTAAGAAATTAGTACAGCAAGAGATGATTATTAGGAAATGCATGTATTATACACATGTTATCATTACAGCACCTGTAGCTTCTCTGCTAATTTAAATTTAATTTATTTATTTGGGTGGTAAAATGTCATAATAGTTCACCTTTACTTGCTCCTCTTCCAAAGGTGATTGTTCAGTTACAACACACAGCGGCTAATTTTACCTTGTGGGGTTCAATTACTACTATTATTTTATTAGTTTGCACAGAAGGTACATATGGAAATTTTCAAAGCCATTTCCAGGGTGTTTTATCTGTGGAAAGGGGCTCTTTTAAAAAATTACCCATCCTGGGTGGGTATAAAACTAGGAGCTTGGTTCCATAATCCATGTACGTTTACCCCCATTGTAGTGTAGGCTTTCACAGGTGGGGCTAGGTTGTGCGAGAAATCTTTGTGAATAGTTTTGGATTTTCAAGACTATGTATGTAGTTGTGGTTGCAAAATATCCACAGAAAAGGCAAGTGCAAATCCCTGCAGGTACTTCCTCGGAACTTTTCCTACGTAAAAGTATGTGTACATTTTGACTTTAAAAACTGGTACAAAGACCACAGGCAAAGAATACTCATGGATTTTGCAGTTATGCGGGTGATATTAAAATTGCCCCCATATTGTATACAAGCAGCTTTCAGGAGCAAGGATCTTCTAGAATACGAGATTCCACAATATGAGGATCGAAGGGACTTGTGAGCAACGCAAGGAAATCGTTTTTCACAGAAAGACCAGTGGACAAATAGAGCAGTTTCCCAGGCAAGACTGTGCTGGCAAAAATGGGATCACTAAGCACTGTTGAAGCACCAAGGATCTTCAGTTGTGAAGAAGTGAATGTAAAGTCACACATCAGGTGGGTTGTGCAGCATTGCTGCAGGAAGGAACAATGAGAAGACTAGATGGGCCTTATGGTCTGTTACGCCCGTTGGTTGCAGATGGCTGCGACCGCTGTTGCTCACCTCCTTCTTTGCAGCTTTGACTCCATGGGGAAGACTTGCGGCCTTTGCCAGCTATCACCGGCCTGCCTACCATTCTCGGGCCTCCCTGGATGCTGTGGACGCTGTCGACCACCATCTTGCCTTCGGAATCCCCTAGGTGCATGCACGTATGCACGGGCCAGTCTTAAGCTCTGCCTACCTACGACTTGGCAATGAGTTCTCTCATTGCTGAATCGCTTCGCTCACTACGAACTTCCTGTTCCAGTTTCTGCTACTTTGGCATGAGACGCTCTGGTACCCGCTCCTTGGGGGCCCTTCCTCGTCTCTGGCTTTCTGCTCCTCGGAGGGCCTTCTGCCTTAGACTACTGCTTGCCCCGTTCCCCGGGGCTTCTTCTGGAACCTTCGCTACTGTGAGTACCTCCACTCTACGGACCATCTACAGACCATCTCTTGTGTGGAATCCTCATCGGTGTACCCCGCACTGCAGTCCACTACCGTGTTATCTCTTGGTGAGGAACCTTCATCGATGTACCCCGCACTGCGGGCCACTACTGTGTCACCTCTACGTGAGGACTCCTCATCGGTGTACGCCATGCTGTGGACCACTACCATGTTATCTCTACGAGAGGACCCCTCACTGTTGTGCCTTGCTCCATGGACCACTACCATGTCATCTCTACGTGAGGACCCCTCACTGTTGTTCCTTGCTCCATGGACCACTACATTATCATCTCTACTGAGGAGCCTCATCTGCGGGCCATTGCTGTATCTTCACTACAGAGGTATTCCCCTTGGGTATACGCCATCGCACAGACTCTGTCTTATCTCCTGCACTCCCTGCTCCTCGGGCAGTGCCTCTCTATCTCTCTAATAAAGACTCTATTCCACGCTGTGTCTGACGTCCGCTGAGACCTCGCCTCCCGATGGTGAGGCTCACAGGGCTCCTCCCTATAGGCGGTACCATCTCTTACTTCGGCCCAGGGCCCACATACCTACAAATCCTAACATGGTCTTTATCTGCTATCGCTGTATATGCTTCTCTGATGTGTATGTTAAGCAGTAATCTATGAATAATTGTGGAGAGGAGACCTGCAGTGAATGTCTCTACCGCTATCTCCTTCAGACCTTGATGAGGCTGGGGGTGGATCCCCAGCTAGTGGCAACTGTTCTCCACTCCCCTTTCCTCTAGGCTTTGAGGGAGAGATCCCCACCTGGTAATGCCTGTTCACTGCTCTCTCTCCTCCTTTCTCTGGACTCGGTGTGGGATGACATCACTGGCAAAAGTATGGTTGGCATTTTTACAGGGGCAGTCTGATACAAATACTTTTTTCTTTTTTTTTTTAATTTTTGTAGGTTTGCTGAAAGTCAATGTTTTCTTTTTTTTTGAAAACTGAAAAAAAAAAATCAAACTGGAGTTACTCTTTCAACAACACCTGAACGATATGTCTAGGGCAACAGGCAGTACCCGAAGGAATGGTTAAGTTCACTATCAGATTTATGTACATACGTTCAGTGGAAACACAACTCCATCCACAAGCCATTGAATGTATTGCTTTTCACCATAATGAGATCATGTGTGAAAGCCTAAATTATGTAAATGAAAAGGCTCCAATAATGCTGTTGAAATGTTCCTGGAGTGTACACTTGACAACCTCAAAGTGCATTTCTCACTGCTAATGACTTCATCACTAGCACCATTGTCTTGAGTCAAGCAGTTGCCATAGCAATGCCCTAGCACAGCTGTTTATCCATCCAAAGTATTGCACCTATTTAGTCATATGTACAGACAGATCACTAGATTCCAAGGTACTGAAATTGGAATAATTCAATTTCCAGTGTCTCTCTTTATGAAGTGATTCTGCCTGCTCTAGGTATTAGCATATCAATGTGACTTTGACAGGGGCTGCTGCAAAAGACATATTTTGCAGGCATTTCATGTCAATTAGAGCCCTAACTGTTTCATGGAATAATCATTCCTGCCAGATTAAGGTCAGGCTGCAAGGTAATTTAATTGGTGTCATTATATCTAGAAAAAAAATGCTATAATAAAGTGCATACACTGTAGCCGTCAGAGAAGAAGTGCCATAGAATGTAACATGAATGAATAAAGATACTGCTTTCCCAATGTAGATGAGCCAACCATTTAGGAAGAAAGAAATTAGAATATAGGGAGGTGCAGAGAAAAAAATGTTCATTTTAGTTTGACCATTTGTTTCATAGGCCACTTCCATTTGGTTCATTAGTTTAAAACAAACAAAAAAATATTTCATGTATTTGTTTTATTCTCTAATTCGTTTACCATTAAAGTCTATGGGGGGAAGCACTGCAGTCTATTTTGAGCTCCAAAATTGGGTTTTTCTCATCACTTCTAACAAAACTGATGTGTAGACATCAACAGATGCACTAAGACATGCCAACACATCAAGATTGTGTCACCATAGCACTAAAAGTAGCATGAAGAGCCTAAGGTACCATAAAGGGGCAAAAAGGTACCAACATTGGCAGGAGTTCTCCAAGGCACTGTCAGAGGAGCAAAGCAGCAGCAAGAGGGGGAAGCACACCCCAAGGCTTCAAAGGAGGGCATGGCAAATAGGCAGGTGATCGCAAGACCCCTAAGATGATGCATAAGGGGCATGGCATGTAGCAAGACTCCTACTATGAAAGATTTGAGGCATGGCAAGTAGAGATGTGATTCGGCCGAAACCAAGGTTTGGCCTTCATTATTGGCCCACCGCGGGAAATTTTGTTTTCCCGCGGTTCAGGCCGATTTTATTTCGCATGCCCCCCGAAAAGAAGCCCAAAACCTGGGGGTGGAGAGCTGACAGGGAGTTGTTAAAAAAAACAAAACAAACCCAAACCCACCCCAACCCTTCAAATTTAATGAATTGCAACTCCCAACCCCCAAAGACTTGCCCTACCGACCCCCCCCCCCAAGACTTACCAAAAGTCCCTGGTAGTCCAGTGGGGGTCCCGGGAGCAATTTCCTGCTCACGGGCCATCAGCTGCCAGTAATCAAAATGGCTCCGATGGCCCTTTGCCCTTACCGTGATACAGGGGCTATCGGTGCCATTGATCAGCCTCTGTCACATGGTAGGAGCAATGGATGGCTGGCACCATCTTAAAAAATGGTGCAGGCCATCAATTGCTCCTACCATGTGACAGGGGGCGACCAATGGCACCGATAGCCGCTGTCACATGGTAAGGGCAAAGGGCCATCAACGCCATTTTGATTAGTGGCAGCTGACAGCCCGAGAGGGGGAGATCCCTCCTAGGACCCTGCTGGACCACCAAGGACTTTCGGTAAATCTTGGGGGGTGGTCAGACATGTCTTGGGGGGTTGGGAGGGTGGGGGGTTGTAATTAATTACATTTGAAGGGTTGGGGAGGTTTTGAGTTTTTTTGTTGTTTTTTTTTATGTGCCTTTTCTCCCCCCCCCCCCCCTGAAATACATTAAGAAAACCACACAAAATTTCATGGGTTTTCTTATCGTTTCGGCACCCTCCTGAAACACGACGAAATAGGAAATATCATCTCTATTTCCTTTTTCGTCGCAAACGAATGTGCATCCCTAATGGCAAGTAGGCAGATTGGTAGCAGAAAGACCCCTAAGGTGGTATATAAGGGGCAGAGCAGGAATGCAGAATGGTAGCTTGAAGACAAGGTGGTACACCTGGCATATAACACAGTCATCTTACCATTCACATGGAAATTCTGGAAACCCAAGAAAAGGCAGATTGATTTATCAAAAAGACCAGCTTTTCCATCAACTCTGGCACCAGCCTTGAACAATTAGGGCTCACAATGTCTTCTGTAATGAAGAAGACACATTCACTTGGGATGCTAGTTGGTGGGCAGAAAATATAGTGCTTAGCCACTTTGACTAGGTATGGACAGACTGTCGACTTGAGTGCCCCATTTTCCAAAGCATCTGTATCCATGTTCTTGGGTTTGTGAGCTAGCGTGCCACAGAAATTTATGCTAGGGTCTCTGTGTTGGGGTGGGCTGAGAGTATTTATTGCCAGCTGCTTTAGTTGTGGCTTGTGTCAGGGAAGATGTTTCTTTGCAGGCAATGTAGCTTTCGTGTATTGAGATGTGAGAGGAAGTGATAGCTGACATGGTGGTACTTCTGCCTGCACTACTCTCTGAGGTGACCACTTTTTTCTGTGCTTCATTCCCAATGTACTTCAGCCTCTGGCACTCCTGTTCACACATCCTAGTTTAACCATTTCCTTCCAATGGACAGAGACCTTCCCACTAATAGTGGCTAAGTGTAGGTAAAAGGAGATTATGCTGTCATAATTTAAGGGTCACTGGATGTTATACACAAGAGTAGCAGTCAGAAAAACATTTCCTTCCTTCCATATCTCCAAATTAGAAAAGGGGTCCAGAACCTATTTGGCCAGTCTCTCTGGGGGTTAAGAGAGAAGGCAAGGCTTAAATAGTCAGACGGAATCAATATGGATTATTTCACAAGTTTACATTTATTTTCTAATTAAATTGTAGTAAGTTGGCAACAATTATTTATTAAAGAAACTTATAGTTCAAATGCAAAAAAACCCCTCAGTTTTAATTAATGAGTTCTTTTTCCTTTTTCATAATATGTAGATAAACAGAACCAATTCTGTAACCTGCAAATTTCTGTCAGATAAGGATTAATACACTTTTCTTAAATCAGTACTATAGCAAAGCTGTGCAGTTGATGTTGAATATTATGAAAGATTTTGATACTTTTTCTAAATGTTCTTTTACAGATGTTCCTGACCTTCACCAGATGAAATGGAAGGTTGGTACATTCATGGCATTATTTGTCTCTGTTCTTTTCCTTTGCTTCTAGTGTCTGAGTTTTTTTCTCTCTGTTTTCTTTCTCCTTGTACTCTCCTTTTCCCTTTTGCTCTGTTTCTGTCTAGCTAGACTTTTGTTTGTTATTGTATTACAGTCTGTGTGTGTACAATTAGCTCATGTGGAACTGGTTAAGCAGCTGGGGTTCATGGCTGGGGTTCACTTCTAGAGTTCACTGTTTTTAGTCTCCCCACCACTGCTGGCATTCATACCTAGGGATCGCTGTTAGGGTACACTGCTTGTGTAGCTGGGGAATGCTGACGCTTCCCTTCTATACCTTGAGTACATTATCTCCTCTCTGGCTTTCTTCCTTATTCCCCTCTTGTCCTGTGTGACCTGCAACATAAAGCTTTAAATAAATAAATGGAGAGAGCCTAACTTCTCTAGCCATGAGTATCTTCCACTGGAGAAAACTAGGGTGTTCATTCATTGTAGTCTTCAACAGCTTGTTATATTTGGACTAGACTTTTTTAAGAAAGAAAAAACAGATAAGCAGTGTATCTATAATCTATAAAAGACCAAAGGGAGTAACTGAAGTGCTTGATGACAGCAGTTAATCTCTCTCTCTCTCTCTCTCTGTTACTGCAGCCAGATCTTTCCCAATACATTTTTTAATGTTAGAAACATAGAAACATGACAGCAGAAAAACACCATATGGCCTATCTAGTCTGCCCATCCATCTAATTATTTTGCCCTTACAATTCCTATCACTTTCTCAGAGATCCACTGCATTTATCCTTTCATGAATTCAGATAGCATTTTTTTTTTTTGCCTCCTCTCTGTAAAAAAAATATTTCCTAAGATTACTCCAGAGTCTATCCCTTACTCTCTTATACCATGACCCTTATTCTAGAGCTCCTTTATATTGAAAAAGGCTAGCCTTCGGTTAATGGAAACCTTTGAGATATTTAACTGTCTATCATATCTTGACTTTCATTTAGGGTGTACATGTTTAGATCTTTGTCTATCCTCATATGCTTTATAACAAAGATCACTGATAATTTTAGTAGCCAACCTCTGAACCAACTCCAACGGGTTTATGTCTTTCTCCAGAATTGAACAAAATATTCCAAATGATGTCTCACCAGGGACCTATACAGGGGCGATAACACCCCCCTTTCTCTGCCTACTATACCTCTCCTAATGCAGCAAAGCCTCTTTCTGGATTTTGCAGTCACTGTATCCACCTGTTTGGCTGCCTTTAGATCATCAGATACAATCACTCCCACAGCCCACTCATCTTTAGTGTTTAGAAGAATTTCACCTCCAATACTGTAACACTCCCTTATTTTTTTTTAACAAACCACATGCATTATTCTGCATTTTTTAGCATTAAAACATAGCTGCCAGTCTCTAGACCATTCCTCAAGCTTCACTAGATCCCTCCTCATGTTTTCAACACCTTTCCTGGCTGTCTTCCCTATTGCAGTTTGGTATTCTCAACAAAAAGGCAAACTTTTCCAGACAATCCATCTGCTATGTGCTCACAAAAATGTTAAAAGAACCGGTCCAAGGACTGATCCCTGAGGCACACAGCTAGTAGCACCCTTCTCTTAGGAGAAAACTTCATTTATCACTACTCTTTGTTGCCTCCCACTCAACCAGGTTCTAACCCAATCAGTCACTCTATGTTCCTTACCAAGGGCACTCAATTTAAGTCTCCTGTGCAGGACCATGTCGAAGGCCTTACTGAATCCAAATATTTATTTGCAGGTATTTATTTATTTATTTGCAGATATTTATATTCTGCATTCTTTACCAAAAACATGTTCAAAGCAGTTCAAAACAATCATGAAAACATTCTTAGTAATTCTAATACACACAAAATCACCTCACCTAAAAGCATTTAAAAGGGAAGCTTTCAATTTCTTCCTGAAACTTCAGTAATCATTAATCATACATATTTCTAATGGAATAGAATTCCATAGAACAGGTATAACTTGAGAGAAGCCACGACAAGAAGTTGATTTTAATTGCATCTCTTTAGCACTGGGAATGGTCAATAACTGTTGACTAGCTGAACGTAAACTTTGCTGAGGACAGCATGTAGGAACAAGGCTTTTCATATGCATAGGGCTTTCTCCATATAAAATCTGATACATAAACGTTAACATTTTAAATTGAATTTGAAATTCAGCAGGGAGCCAATGTAACTCTTTCAGCACTGGAATTATGTGGGTGGACAAATGACAGTCCACAATCATCTGAACTGTAGCATTCATCAATATTTGCAATGCTATCACATAAAATTTGAGGAGGCCTATGTAGAGGACATTGCAAAAATATGCACATGATAAAAGAAAGGCCTGCATTACTATTCTAAAATCACTCTTGTTAAGTACATATTTTAATTGGCAGAGTTTCCTAAGTTTAAAAAAGCCTTTTCTCATCACTAATTGCAGCTGCAGGTGCATAGTAAACTAAAAAAAAAAAAAAAAACCACCCTTAAATCACCCAAACAAAGAAATTGATCAGATATGTCTGACAAGATTTACCTCTAGAGCAAACCATTCTGCCTCAGATTTTGCAGTCCATTGGATTCCAGAAACTGCACTATCCTCTGTTTTAACATGATTCTATTAATTTTCTCCCTACTGAGGTCAGATTAACTGGCCTCCTCCTTATTTCCACTTTTGTGAATAGGAACCACATTTGCCTCTCTTTCCAGTTCTCCAGAACCACTCCTGACTCTAAAGAAGCATTGAAATGGTCAGCCAGTGGAGCTGCTAGAACTTCTCTATATCCCCTCAATAGCTTTAGATGTATCCCATCTGGCCTCATTGCCTTATCTATTTTAAGTTTAGTTAGCTACTCACTAACATGTTACTACCCTAAAACTAAACTAAAAAAAGATAAATAAAAAATTGCTGGGAAGAATGGATGGACCATTTTGGTCTTTATTTGCCATTATTTGCTATGTTATGGTGTTGACTGATATTCTTCCTGCAGTGAATACACTGGTTCCTCCTTCACTTTAAAGTGCTTCCAGATCAGGGATTTCTTCTGCAATCTCTTCCCTCCATCCTTTGAAGTTGATGCTAGCACTGGAGTTAAATAATACCAGGGACATCCTTTATGCTTTCTTCATGTGCTGCTTACTCTTCCTGAGTGCTGATCTCAAATTCTTCAGTATCATTTCTCTTCCCTACCTCTGAACTGGAGACTAAGATTTTACTGACTAAACTTCCCAAATTCTTTTCAGCTACCTAACTCTTCAATAGCTTCTGATTTCAGAGAATCCCAGACAAAATTCTTCCACTGAATCAGTTGGTGCAAATACTTCCTTTGCTATCTCGGAACCATGAACCAAAGAGGAGTATGCTGCCAGCTTTGGGCATTGTACTTCTTCTACCTGTAAGATCTGTGGATTCTTGTTGCTCAGGTTGATTCAACTAACATGGTAGGCCCTGTAGGCCCTCACCTTTAGCAACCCTTTCCCCCTTTTGTTGAGCTTTTGGGTTCCAGGGGTCAGCAGGCCTTAGGCAAGAGTCTCTGTGGCAATGGCATAGCCGTTTATCCAGGGCCAGACTAAGGTTAGAGGCAAGCAGCAAGCAAGAATGGTCAGGGTCCAGGCAAGTGTCAGAGCCAGGTAGCAAATAGGAATTATCAGGGTCCAGGCAAGAGTAAGAGGCAGGCAGCAAACAAGAATGGTCAGTGTCCAGGCAAGGGTCAGATCCAGACATCAGTCCGAGTGGAGGCAGGGAGATGAGGCAGCTGGGTTGGAGAGATGAGGCAGTTGGGCTGGAGAGGCGAGGCAGGAAGCATTGATACAGGAGACCCATTGTTGAGGCAGAGAAGTGTTGCAAGACTGAAGCTTATATAGGTTCAAGGTGATGATATAATCAGAGAGCGCCAACCTTGATCTCCCTCCACTGAGTGTATATTATAAGTGAACCTATGGAAGAGTAGAGCTAGGCAGCATGGCGGTCATGGAGGTTGGAGCCAGCAGTGTTCCCGGCACACTGAAGACGGCTGTCAAGCTTGTAGACCTGGCAGGGTGGGAGAGGGGCTCTGGTGCCTTCCTGGCTTGTGGGGGCTGAGTGGCATTTGGAGGTGAGTGCGGCAATAACCAGGCCATCAAATATAACACTAACCCTGCGTTGGTATTGCCAGTCTTGGATGACTCTGTCTTTTCTTTCTGCTCCAAAACAAAAATTAGAGGAACAGGAACAAATGTTAGGAAATTTAGGTTCTGGGCTGCCATTTTATTGCTGCCCTTGCCAAATCTGCCAATCCTGCCAACATCCTGTATTCTGTCTTTTCCTGACATAATAGAATTTTGCCTACTGAATTTGTCTACTGAGGGTTTAGATTCAATGAATGAATTTGATACTGTAACTCTACCCTCACTGTATGGAGAACTGTGCCCATAAAGTGATATAGCTGTAAAGAAATATGGCCATATATCAAACTTTATAGCATATGGTTTAACTGTCATATTACTTTATGTCCATAAAACAATATGGGGCTGGCCAGCCCAGGGGCTTGCAAAATGTTTGAAGGGGAGCCAATGGGGCAGGAGTGACTGAGGATAGTTCTTGCCCCTTTCTTCATTTCAGACCCCCACAGAAGGAGTAAATTGGGGCCCAAGGAGACCCTGGCCATGGCTTATTTGCTTTGGATAGGGACAGAGGGGCCTAGAAAGGCTCTTTTTATGTGGGTTTGGGTATGAGTGAGGAGCAGATGAGACTGGGTAGACCTGATGTTTTTGCAGGAATTGGGGAAAATGAAGGGGCCCAAGGAGGCTCTATTTTGTGTTTGTTTTGTTATTTTTATTTTAAATTAGGTTCCATACTCACAATGTTTGTCTGGTTGAGTCTGGAACTTAGCCAAACAAACCATAGAGTATGAATATCCCTTGGTGGGTAGGACCACAATTTTCCTGGCTGTTTATTTATCTGATTCTTTTTTTTTTTTTTTTAACATAAATACATTGGGGGCATTATTTTACCCTCCTAAGTTAGCTGGAAAACACCTGTATCCAGCGTTATCCAGTTGACTTCTCTGTCTAACTTTTGGAATAATGTAGAACAATCCTGAAGTTAGTCAGTTAAAAGAAAAAACACAAAAAATCAAAAATGTTTCTGAGCAGCACCCCCAAACCCTCCCAAGCTCAAAAAAATAAGTGTGTGCAAATATCCCTACACCATTGCAGTAAAGAAAAAAATTAGAGCAGTCCAAGCATCCCATATCCACACCCCAAACACCAACCTCACCCAGGGCCCTCAGAGTCTACTGAAATGCAGAGCAGGAGGAGCAGTTTCCTACCTCTTCCTATTCTCTTATTACAGAAATGCCGAGAAATCTTACAGCTCCATGCACTTATATATTATTTATTTATTTATTTATTTAAAGTCTTTTTTATACCGAAGTATAGCAAAAAATGCCTTCACTCCGGTTTACAGAATAACAACTTGTTATTCTGTAAACCGTAAATATTAATGTATTCACTTCATTGTTTAGTGATTGGCCCAATCCCCGCTGATAACTTTTTGTGTGTGTGAGAGTGTGTGTGTGTGTGTGTGTGCGTGAGAACGTCCCGAGAAATATGAAGGCCTTCTTAGGTCTGGAGTAATGAAGCATTTACTAAAGCATACACGCAGCTACAAGGTATTTAGTTTAGCCAAATATACAGGCTTCACCTAGCCTATTTATTCACTTATTTATTCATTCATTCATTCATTCATTTATTTATTTAAAATCTTTTCTATACTGGTTTTTGGTGGAGACCATCATATCGGTTTACATTAACTAGCATTAGATACAATTGTAAGACATAACATTAAAACAAAACGATATACCGGATAATATACATCAAGTGAATTTGTGCTAATTAGTACACGATTAATAGTATAACAAGTAAGCTCTCGAACAAACATCCGTACGTTATTAACCAAACATTTACAATTTATATTATAGCCCGAATCATATCCCATGCACAAACAATCATACTATTAATAAATGCATACTGCATTTTCTGACTTCTGCCTTCACTGTTTCAGTTGTTAGTTCTAACTTGTTTCACATTTTTCTTCGCCTGTTTTACCTTCATCAAATGCTTGTTGGTATAGCCATGTTTTCATTTTTTTTCTTAAAGATTACTGTGTTTGTTTCCAGTCTTAATTCTGCTGGAGGTTTGTTCCAGATTTTTGGTCCAGCTAATGATAGAGCTATTTCCCACACAGATGTAAGTCTGACTGATACTAAAGATGGAGGGGTAGATTTTTAAAGTTATGCGCAGGCGTAGATTTGTTCGTGCAACCTGGCGCGAACAAATCTATGCCCTATTTTATAACATGTGCGAGCTGCCGCACGCATGTTATAAAATCCAGGGTCGGCGCGCGCAAGGGGGTGCACAATTGTGCGACCTGCACATGCCAAGCCGAGCAGCCTGCCTCCGTTCCCTCCCAGGCCGCTCCGGAGGGAACAGCCTCGGAGGGAACTTTTTCTCCCTGCCAGTGTGCCATTCCCTGGCCCGGGGGCTGGTTTGGAGGCCTTGGCTATGCCCCTGGAATGCCCCCTGGCTGGCACCACGCCCATGGCCTCGCCCCCGGAACACCCCCGAATGCCGCACCGCACCCGACATGCCTCCAACACGCCCCCAAGCAAAGCTCCGGGACTTACGTGCGTCCCGGGGCTTTGCGCGCGCTGGCGGCCTATGGCTGGATTTACGCGCACAGGGCTTTGAAAATCTGCCCCCGAATGGATAGCGAGCCTTTATTGGCAGATCTTAAATTTCTCTGCAGTATGTGCAACCATATTGCAGCATAAAGCCATTCCGGTCTTTCATTGTGGATGGCCTTATGCAAGATGGTTAATGCCTTAAATTGAACTCTTTGTTCTATTGGCAGCCAATGTAGTTCCATTAGTATTGGAGTGATATGTTCTCTTCTACTTGTGCCTGTTAAGATCCTTGCTGCTGAGTTTTGTAGTATTTGTAGCGGACGTATAGTGGAGAATGGTAACCCGAGTAGTAATGCAGTGCAATAATCTGTAGATGAAAATAGTAGTGCCTGTAGCACTGTTCTAAAATCCTTAATGTCTAATAAAGGTTTTAGTCTCTTCAATGTCAATAATTTGTAGTATCCCTCTTTTGTTTTACTGGAAATGTGTTTTTTAAAACATAACTCAGGGTCTATATATACACCGAGATCTCTCATTGATGTTCCTAAATTGATTTGAAAATTGTCATATTTGAAATGTAGATTGGTGTGATTTGGAGAGATCTTTCTCTCCAGCAGAATTATTTCAGTTTTTGCAATGTTAATACAGAGTTTCATTTGGGTTAGTAGTTTATAACGAAATATTATTAGCCACAAGTAAACTTCAGATATTATCATACAAACCAATAGACAGGATAGAAGTAATCTGTAATTAGAATGTAACCAATCATATTCGGGAATGAATGTGACATCAAAATAAAGCAAAAACATAGCTCCCAAATAAAGAAAGCTGAGGAGAAAGTAAAGAAACAAGAAAAAGAGGACAACACTGCCAACCTGTAGGAGTCAAGACTGGGCAAAGAACAACATCAGACTGGCCACCCATATTGTATCTACTGACAGACAAAAAAGACTTGGTAAGAAAAGGATAAAAATAATAACATAAGACTTGCCATACTTGATCAGACCGAGAGTCTATCAGTCCCAGTATTCTGTTTCCAACAGAATTGCAATCAATAATCTAGATGTCATCTCACCATGGACTGATACAGAGGTTTTGTGACATTCTTCATTTTATTCTCTGTCTTTACTTAATAATGCCTAATGTTCTGTTGGTTTTCTTGGCCACCACTGCACACTCAGCTGAGGACTTCAAAGTGTTGTCCACGATAAAGCCCAGATCATTTTTCTGGGTAGTAGCACCTAATATAGAATCTAACATCGTGCAACTTCAGTGTGGGATACTTTTACCTATGTGAATCACTTTACCCTTCTTTACATTACATTTCATCTTCCATTTAGATGCCCAGTCTCCCAGACTCGCAAGGTCCTCCTGTAATTTTTCACAAACTGCTTGTGATTTAATAACAGAATAATTTTGTGTCATCTGAAAATTTGATCCCCTCACTTTTTTCCCATTTTCAGATCATTAATAATTATATTAAAAATAGCCAGTCTCAGTGCAGATCCATGAGGCCCTCTACTGTTTACTCATCTCTACTAAGATGACCATTTAGTCCTACTCTCTGTTTCCTAGCTTTTAATCAGTTCACAATTCACAATAAGACATTGCCTACAATTCCATGTCTTTTAATATTCTAAGGATTTTGTCAAATGCCTTCTGAAAACCCAAATACACTGTATCCACTGGCTCATCATTATCTACATGTTTATTAACTCCTTCAAAAAAATGTAGCAGATTGGTGAGGCAACACTTCCCTTGTGTAAATCTATGCTAGCTGTGTCCCATTAAACCATGTCTTTCTAAATGTTTTGTAATTTTGTTCTTTAGAAAAGTTTCTATTATTTTTCCTGGCATTAAAGTCAAACTCACTGCTCTGTAGTTTCTAAGATCACCCCAAAGCTCTTTTTAAACATTGGCATTACATTGGCCATCCTCCAATTTTCAGGTACAATAGGTAATTTTAATTATAGTTTACAAATTATTAGTTATAGATTTGCAATTTTATGTATTAATTCTTTCAGAACTCAGAAGTGTAATCTATAAGGTTCAGGTGATTTGCTATTCTTTAGATGGTCAGATTCACTATGATTTGTTTCAGTTCTTCCAAATTATCACTATTACATATCATTTCTGGCACGGTTAGCTCCCCACATCCTATTTAATAAACACCATAGTAAAAAATTAATTTAGTATTTCCACTATAGTCTTATGTTCCCTAAATGCCCCTTTAATCTCTATAATCATTTAATGGTCCGAAAGGACTCCCTCCTAGGCTTCCTGCTTTGGATATATTTTTAAAAAGTTTTTATTATGAGTTTTGCCTCTGTGGCCAGCTTCTTTTCAAATTCTCTTTTTCCCTACCTTATCAATGTTTTACATCTCACTTGCAATGCTTTTCCCATTTTTTTCAGATGGATCCCCTTTCCAATTTTTGGAAGAAGTTATTTTAACTAAAAGAACTTCTTTCACCTCACCTTTTAATCATGTCGGCCTTCCTTCCACCTTTTATAATGCATGACATACATCTGGTTCAAGATAGTGTTTTTAAACAATGTCCATACTTGATAGAAACTGTTAACCTTTGTATCTTAGTATTTTCTATTTTCCTAATTATTTTTTCACAGTCTCCCTTTTGAAAACTAAATGCTAGAGCAGTAGATTTACTTAATGTCTTCTCTCTAGTCATTATGAGGTACATTTTAAAAGCCTTCCTCATATAAAAACAGCCACATACGAGCATAAGTGGGCCACGTGGAAGCTACGCAAATTTTAAATAAACTGGAAAGATGCATGTACAGAAAAAGTAGGCAGAAAAGGGCATTCCAGTAATGATTAGAGGATCCATTTGCTACTGTGAATTTACTTCAACCCCAGGGCTGAAGTAAGTTTTACAACAAAAAAGAGAAATCAGAAAAGGTAGGGGGGAAAGGGTGGGGGAGGTAGGGGAGGTAGGGGAAGGGAAGGGAAGGGAAGGTGGGGTGGGTGGGTAGGGAACGGGAAGGCAACGCGGCTCAGAGTGAGCTTGGTATGCGCAAGGTGCACAATTGTGCGCTGACCCTGGATTTTATAACATGCGCGCACCTCGGAGGGAATGGAGGAAGGCTGCGCAGCTCGGTGCACGCAAGTTGCACAATTGTGCACCCCCTTGCATGCGCCAACCCTGGATTTTATAACATGTGCACGACTGCGCACGCATGTTATAAAATCGGCTGCACATTTGTGCGCGTAGGGTTGCGCGCACAAATGTACGCCCGCGCGTACCTCTTAAAATCCGGCCCATAGTGTATACGCTGCCTACCCTGGCTCCAGTGATCTTCTGCCAGGTGTTCTATTGTCCTGCGCAGTGTGGTCCGTGCTGGCTCGTTGAACTTGAATACACTTTGTGGAAAAATAAAATGATAATTTATACTTCCCTATCTAAATGTTACAGAGGGAATATGTCTTCTTCCTTGAAGTACCACACACTCAAATGCTCTTGCACACATATGAACTGTAAGGTTTTTAAGGATTACCACACATTTTTATTTTGCTTTCACCTTTTTAATGAAGTGGCATGGTAGTGCATGAATAAAATAAAAACTATATCACCACAGTCACTGAGGCTCAGTTTCTTTACAGTATATTATGCAATCTGTAAGAAATCTCCTCAGTATAAGGGCTGTTTCAAGCACTTTGACTCCAAAGTAATATTTCTCACTTTAACTCTGAGATCCCTTACTACAAATTTGCCATTCAGACAATATGCAGTTTCTGAATGCTTTTACTCTGTTCCATCTTCCTCTTTCTCTCTGTCTCTCTTCTGCATCAGAATGTCAAAAGGAAGATATTTCTCTCACTTTGAATAACAGGCAATACAGCGGCAACACCGGGACTCAGGCAGGAGGACTAACTACTGACAGTGTACTTGCCATTAACCAGTAGAAATGTCATTAATGGAAACAGCCAGTAATATATTATGAACAAAACTGTACTGAGACACTTTATCTCAAAATGTGGTGTTCATAGAATTTTCTCCTCTAAAATGAAAAAAAAAAAATCTTTCAAACTCACAGACTATTGTTGTTTCACACAATACTTAACTAGCTGAGATAAAGACCCTGGATCAGCACTTTAAAGGCTATCTGATCTTGTCCTGTCATCTTAACTTGGCAGCAGATAATTTTAACAAATGCAGGCACTAAAATTCTCAATCACACCCACTCATTCACTCAGAAATGTGCCTACAAATATTCCCTCTGTGTTTCTATATTGAATACCGACACTTCTGGCAGTCTCTTAAGAGAAAACAGGTAGTGGTCCTAGGGGAATTCTGCACTTCTGCGGAGTGCAGAATTTGCGTAGAATTCCCTCCCCCTGCGCAGAATTGTCATTTTCTGAGCAGAATTGCCAAATTCTGTGCAGAAAATAGCAGAGGAGACCCTGGCATACCGCGAACGGAGTGCGTCCTGTGGGATGCGCTCTGTTCGTAGCGAAGATGAAGGCCCTTCGTGCCATTCGCGGTGATCATAAGGAGCGCATCCCACGTCACAAGGGGGTCTTCCCTTTTCTCTGCGAATGGCATACCAGGACTTCATGTTCACTGCAAACAGAGTGCGTCCCACGGCACACACGGGACGCGCTCCATTCGTGGCATGCCGGTGAGAGAATGTGTGTGTGAGAGAGGGGGAAGGGAGGGTGTCAGAGAGCATGGAGGGTAAGGGGAGGTGGGGGGATGCCGCTGAGAGAGAATGTGTGTGTGAAAGAGGGGAGGGGAGGGTGAGAGAGAGCATGGTTGTTAAGAGGGGTGGGTGGGAGGGCTGCTTGAGTGTGGGTTTCAGAGAGGGCGCCTTTATAGAAATTTGAAACGGCTCCTCGGCTTCCCTATCTGCCGCGACCACTCCAACGCCGCGATCCTCTAGCGCTGCTCCCAGACGAACATGCTGCTAGGCCTGCGCATCCGGCGCTGAAGCCCGTCGGGGCAAGGCCTTTTAAAATCTTTCAGCACTTGCCACCGGAGCTCCGACGCCGGTCACGCGGCCAGCCTCTTCGCTCCGCCTACAAAACACCCTAGCAGCCAATCGAGGAAGCCCTACCTTGACGTCAGCGGTAGGAGCGAGGGTTTTAAATTTGAAACGGCTCCTCGGCTTCCCTATCTGCCGCGACCACTCCAACGCCGCGATCCTCTAGCGCTGCTCCCAGACGAACGTGCTGCTAGGCCTGCGCATCCGGCACTGAAGCCCGTCGGGGCAAGGCCTTTTAAAATCTTTCAGCACTTGCCACCGGAGCTCCGACACCGGTCACGCGGCCAGCCTCTTCGCTCCGCCTACAAAACACCCCAGCAGCCAATCGAGGAAGCCCTACCTTGACGTCAGCGGTAGGAGCGGGGGTTTTAAATTTGAAACGGCTCCTCGGCTTCCCTATCTGCCGCGACCACTCCAACGCCGCGATCCTCTAGCGCTGCTCCCAGACGAACGTGCTGCTAGGCCTGCGCATCCGCCGCTGAAGCCTGTCGGGGCAAGGCCTTTTAAAATCTTTCAGCACTTGCCATCGGAGCTCCGACGCCGGTCACGCGGCCAGCCTCTTCGCTCCGCCTACAAAACACCCCAGCAGCCAATCGAGGAAGCCCTACCTTGACGTCAGCGGTAGGAGCGGGGGTTTTAAATTTGAAACCCCTTCCTCGGCGCCATGCGCCGGGCGTCGCGCACCGAAGGAGCGCGACAAAGGGGCCTGCCCCTTTGTGCGCCCCTTCGTGCACCCTTGAGGCACACCACGCTCCCTTAACAGTCAACTTCTTCCACTCTTCTTCAACTACCAGTCCTTCAAATCACTCGAACATTCTCCAAGCATACAAGCAATCCGCATTCAAACTGCACATCTCATTCAAACCTCAGTCACAAAACTACTGCGAAACTTTCCTTCCTATCCTCCCCCATTCATACAACAAACCACTAATTCTTCTCGTCAAAAATTATAACAAGACATCCGACCATTTCTAACCATCATGCTCTGTGGTCTCCCGATTCCGATACTCCATCACAGGAGACACAACTCAACTAGCAACTCTCTGATCTCTCATCCTCACACCTATAAAGCCCTCATTCCCATTATGGCTTCCCCCTTTACACAATTACTAGGGCTAACATTTTTCTCACTATTTCTATTCAACGCCCAATCCATCACTAAGAAAACCACCATTCTCAACGATCTTCTACTAGACGCAAATCCAGACGTTTGCGCTATAACAGAAACTTGGCTCAAACCGACAGACACTGCACTAATTAACCAATTACCTACACATTCATATGACTTCTTCTCAATTCCCCGACAGAAAAGAAAAGGTGGAGGAATTCTTCTTGCTACCAAAAAAGATTTGAATTTCACCCAATACACAGTCAACTCTCCTAACAAACTGGAAACAGGCCTTTTCAAATTAAATTATCTTCAAATCCTTCTTGTATATTCCCCCCCCAGGCCTTCTCGACTCAGATGCCTCTCCTCTTCTGGAATTAATAGTCTCCCACATTAATCTAGATTCTCTAGCAATTATACTCGGTGACTTCAATTTACATGTTAACAATCCCTCTCTATCTACAAATGGGAAAACTTTCATTACCGCCTTATCTGCTTTAGGTTTCAATCAAATTATCAAGAAACCCACCCATAAAGCAGGTCATACATTGGACCTTATCTTCACTAATTCTGGTATCTCTAATTCAACTCAACCGATCTGCGAACCAGTACCCTGGTCGGACCACTCTCTAATCTCGACACCATCACACTGGCACAAAAAAACAGCTCCCTCGCCCCTCAACAACAATTCTCCTATAGGAAAATATGTGCATCCGAAGACCTCCACAACCACCTAGTTTTAGAACTACCCCACATGGACCTTTCCTCTCCAAATTCAGCACTTCATTCTTGGAATAATATCACAGAAACTGCAGCTAATAAACTCTGTCCTCTAACAACTAAAAAACTAAAACACAACCTTCCAAAAAAACAACCTTGGTTTAATGAAGAACTACAAAATCTAAAACTTTCCCTCAGACGGAAAGAAAGCAAATGGCGCAAAATCTCCTTCAGTGTCCACCCTTTCTGCCTATAAATTTGCTCTCCACCACTACAAAAAATTCCTTGCTAAAAATCAAAAGAGACTTCTATGCTCATAAGATCCATCATATGATCTTTGATGCTAAAGCCCTTTTCGCCTACGTCTCCAATTTAACTCAAATCCAAATACCTGACATTCCATTTAACAAAGCCCAAGAAAAAGCAGAGGAAATTGCCCTCTTCTTCAACAGCAAAATAGCCAACCTTCTTTCTAAGAATTTGCTCAATACCTCTTCCCCCCACAGTACCTTTATACTCCATAACAAAAACATCTCACTCAACTCATTGGAACCCACTACAACTTCGGAAATCATTGAATACTGAAAAATATGAAACCATCGACACACCCATTAGACCAAATCCCTTCCAAATTACTCCTCCTTATACCGGACACCATATCCAAAGCTCTGACAGACATAATCAACTGCTCTTTATCTAAAGGACTCTACCCTGACGACCTCAAAATGGCATCAATCAAACCGCTCTTGAAAAAACCAAAGTTAGACCCAGACGACCCCTCCAATTTTCGCCCTATCTCAAACCTCCCATTCATTGCTAAAGTCATGGAAAAACTGGTTAACTCTCAATTATCAGACTACCTGGAAGACCACAAAATTCTCTACCCTTCACAATATGGCTTCAGGAAATCGTTAAGTACAGAATCTCTCCTAATTTCCTTAACAGACTACCTCATCCTAGGCCTAGACAAAGGCCAGTCCTATCTTTTGATTCTCTTGGACCTCTCAGCCGCCTTTGATACTGTTAACCACTCCATGCTCCTAAACCAGCTATTGAACATCGGCATAACAGGCTCTGCACTGTCCTGGTTCCACTCATTCTTAAAAAATAGTGGCTTCAAGGTAAAAATACACAGCAAAGAATCTAAACGCTACCCTTCATCTCAAGGAGTTCCCCAAGGTTCATCCCTCTCACCTACCCTCTTTAACATCTACCTCCTCCCTCTCTGCCAGCTTTTAACCAACTTGAACCTTAAACACTACCTGTATGCCGACGATATCCAAATTGTAATACCAATCAAAGAATCCATTTAAAAAAGCCTCGAGCTTTGGGATTATTGTCTACAAGAAATCAACTCCCTCCTTTCCAGTATGAATTTAATCCTAAATTCCTCAAAAACGGAACTCCTTCTCATATCCTCTAAGATCTGCCACACACCCACAATTCCTCAAACTAATTTACAAACAACAAAAGTAAGAGATTTGGGCGCAATCATCGATAATAGGCTTAATTTAAAAGCTTTCATAAACCAGACTACTAAAGACTGCTTTTATAAACTGCATGTTCTAAAAAGAATAAGACCACTGTTCCACATCCATGACTACAGGACTATCCTACAAGCAATAATCTTCTCCAAGTTAGACTATTGCAATTCTTTATTATTAGGTACCCCATCAGCACATACCAAACCACTACAAATGGTTCAAAATACTGCAGCCAGAATCCTAACTAATACAAAGAGAAGAGAGCACATTTCCCCAATCCTTAAAGAATTACACTGGCTGCCAATCCATTTCAGAATTCTTTATAAGTCAATCACCATAATCTACAAATCCATCCAACAAATCGCTGCTCTCAACCTACAAATCCCTTTCATAAAGCATACTTCCTCCAGACCCATAAGAGAGTACTACAAAGAGTCTCTGCAAGTACCGCCTTCCAAAACTTCCCTCCACATAACTTACAGAGATAGGGCTTTCTCCACAGCAGGACCCACGCTCTGGAACTCCATACCAATGGAACTTGGACAGGAACCCTGCTTACTGACTTTCAGAAAAAGACTTAAAACATGGCTTTTCAAACAAGCCTTCCCAGACTCAGATTAAACACAATTCTATCCGATATTCAACCTCCAATCAACATCTTTTATTATTATAACCATCCTGGTATCCTACCCCTAAGCATTATAATCATCCAGAATCTTCATTACTTATGATTTCTTCTTTATTGTTAAAAAACTACATACTTGTACTGAACAATTCATTGTAAATCTCAAACATCCATTTTTGGAAATTCCACCATTCTACAGGTTTATACACTATGTTAAAGTTTCTATCTCTTCTTCTTCTTGCTCCTAGTTGTACGACTCCTTGTTTATTGTAACTGCATCTATATTATGTATAGTTCATATTATTTCGCTCTCTGTTCCGGTTATCACCCATTGTTTATTGTAAACCGGCTTGATGTGATATTATCACGAATGCCGGTATAGAAAAAATTAAAATAAAATAAAATAAATATATGAGGGGAGGGGTGTAGGGGAGGGGAGGGTGAGAGAGAGCAGGAGGGTGTGAGAGAGAGCATGGGAGATAAGAAAGGGGAGTGGAGAATGCTTGAGTATGGGTTTCAGAGAGAGGGAGCCTATATGAGAATATTGTGAAGGAGTGTGTGTGAGAGAGTTTGGGAGCTCGTGTTTATGAAAAAGGGATTGTGTGTATAAGAGGGTGCTAGTCTGTGTGAAGGGATTGTGTATGTGTGAGACAGAGCCTGTGTGAAGGGGTGCGTGAGAGAGAGACATAGATAGCCTGTGTGAGGATGTATGTGTGAGAGAGAGGGAGCCTGCATGAGGGTGTGTGTATGTGTATTAGAGAGAGGGAGCATGTGTGCGAGAGAGGGAGGAACAGAGGGACCCTCTGTGAGGGGCAGTACTGAGAATGGGGTCAAACTCTGGGACTGGCAATAGAGTGCAAGGGGTTGAGCCTAGAGGTGGAGGGGAGAGATACTGGCAGGTGGAGGAGTTGGGGCTTGAGAGGGCAAAGTGGCCAGGGGAGTAGGGAGAGCAAGTGGAAGGGACACTCTTACAGTGAATTTCTAGGAAAATTCTGCTCAAAATATTTAAAATTCTGCATCTTTAAGTAATAACTTTTTTCTGTATTAATTTAAAATGTAATTACTTAAAAGACTGTCATGTAAAATGTGTTATTTTGACCAATATAAAGTTTGCAGAATTTTAAGTTTCTGTGCGCAGAATTTTAAGTTTTTGTGCGCAGAATTCTCCCAGGCGTAAGGTAGGAAAATCACGTCTGCCTTCAATGAGTCAACTCTCTCACTGACTGGATTCTAACTGACAAACTCTTCCTGAGAGATTCCTGTACTGCTGATGACATCCTTAAAAAAGGATTGGATAAGTTCTTGAGGAGAAATCCATTACCTGCTATTAAGTTCACTTAGAGAATAGCCACTGCCATTAGCAATGGTAACATGGAATAGACTTAGTTTTTGGGTACTTGCCAGGTTCTTATGGCCTGGATTGGCGGCCACTGTTGGAAACAGGATGCTGGGCTTGATGGACCCTTGGTCTGACCCAGTATGGCATTTTCTTATGTTCTTATATTATGTTATGTTCTAGTATAAGTTACCATAGGAACATTAAAAATTGCCTTACTGGGTCTGATCAAGGGTCCATCAAGCCCGTATCCTGTTTTCAACAGTGGCCAATCCAAGTCACAAGTACCTGGCAAGTATTCAAACATTAAATAAATCTCAAACTACTATTGCTTAATAATTAATAGCAGTTTATGGATTTTTCCTCTTGGAATTATCCAAACTTTTTTTAAACCCAGCTACTCTAACTGCTGTAACCACATCCTCTGGCAATGAATTGTGCTGGTCCTTCTATTATCTGAGAGAATAAGTAACCTATTTACATTAACTTGTTCAAGTCTTTTCATGATTTTGTTGACCTCTATCATATCCCCCCTCAGTTGTCTCTTCTCCAAACTAAACAGCTCTAACTTCTTTAGCATTTCCTCATAGGGCAGTAGTTCCATGCAACATATCATTTTGGTCGCCCTTCTCTGCACGTTCTCCAGTGCAACTATATAATTTTTGAGGTGCGACCACCAGAATTGCACACACAATTCAAGATATGGTATCACAATGAAGTGATACAGAGGCATTATGATATCCATCGTTTTATTTGCCATCACCCCTTTTTAATAATTCCTAACATTCTGTTTGCTTTTTTGATCACCGCAGCACACTGTGATGATTTCAATGTATTATCCACTATGACACCTAAATCTCTTTCCTGGGTGGTGACTCCTAAGATAGAACCTAACATTGTGCAACTATAGCAAGGTTTATTTTTCCTTATAAACATTACTTTGAATTTGTCTATGTTAATCTTCCAGTCTCGCAAGTCCTCCTGCAATTTATCACAATCCACTCGAGATTTAACTACTCTGCACAATTTTGTGTCATCCGCCAAAGCACTGGTCCAAATACAGATCCCTGAGGCACTCATTTTTTCCACTGTGAAAACAGACCATTTAATCCTACTCCCTGTTGATGTGTTCCGTGGCCGTGGATGGCCGTGGCCGTGTTCCCCTACCTGACCTGCAATGGCAGGCCTCCTCGACAGCGTCAGGGAGCCTGCGGGAATCTTGTGCCAGTCATTCCCCGTGCGCCAGGCACGGACCTCCGTGGTGGCCACTGGGTTCGGGGGCGTCCCTGCTCCTTCCTCGCGGCATCGGGCCACTTTCCTCTGCGGCCGGGAATCCAAGATGGCCACCGTCCCTTTAATTGCCTGTACCTGTTTCCAATGAACCAGACCAGGGGAAGTATATAAGGAGACTTCCTCCTCTCACTCCTTGACTTGGCAACATCGTTGTTTGAGTCTGCTTGCTTCAGTGAGTCTTCTGGTGCTTCAGACCCTTGCTTCCTGGTTCCTGTTTCTTCTCAGTGATTCCTCGGTGTCTGACCGGATTGGCAAGCGATGATTCTTGGTGTGTGACTTCGGACTGGCAAGTGGCAAACCCTCGGTGTGTAACCTCGGACTGGTAAGCAACGACCCTCTGGCACTCGACCTTGGACTTCTTCTAGACCATCGTCTCCAAGGGCCCACCTAAGTCCCAGCGGTCCCTATGGGCTCCTCCCGGGGGACCGCGGGCTTCCAGTGGTGAAGCTCCAGTTGGCCCTTGCAAGGACCTCATGACTCCTCAACCTCTCAAAGGTCCACCTAAGTCCCAGCGGCCTGGGTCCCTACGGGCTCCTCCCGGGGGGACCGTGGGCTTCCAGTGGCGAAGACCCAGTTGGCTTCTCCGACATCACAACTCTTCGCCTTCCCACGGTCGCCTCAGTCTTTAGTGCCGAGGGTCAGCCAGTCACATCTTCTGTTCCACCTCACCACCCAACAGGGGAACCAAAGGACCCATCTCCTAAGGTATACCATCCTCCTGTCGGTCCAAGGGTTCACAAGCCTGATCATAACACCGGTTTCCTGTCTTTTAACCAGCTTGCAATCCACAAAAGGACATCACCTTTTATCCCATGACTTTTTAATTTTCCTAGAAGCCTCTCATATAGGACTTTGTTGAATGCCTTCTGAAAATCCAAATACACCACATCTACTGGTTCACCTTTGTCCACATGTTTATTCACCCCTTCAAAAAAATATAGGAGATTTGTGAGGCAAGACTTCCTTTGAGTAAATCCATGCTGGCACCATATCTATCTAAATGTTTTGTGATTTTATTCTTTATAACAGTTTCCAAGATTTTTCCCAGCACTGAAGTCAGGCTCACCAGTCTATAGTTTCCTGGATCACCCCTGGAGCCCTTTTTCAATATTGGGTTACATCGGCCATCTTCCAATCTTGAGGTACAACGGATGATTTTAGTGACAGGTTATAAATTAACTGAAATAGGTCTGAAATTTCATTTTTTAGATCTTTCAGAATGCTGGGGTGTATGCCATCTGGTCCAGGTGATTTACTACTCTTCAGTTTGTCAATTTGTCCTACCACATCTTCCTGGTACCCCGTGATTTGATTCAGTTCATCTGAATCATCACCGTTGAAAACTGACTCCAGAATGGGTATCTCCCCAACATCCTCTTCAGTAAACACCAAAACAAAGAAATTGTTTAATCTTCCTGCCTTATCTTCTCTAAGAGCCCCTTTAACCCCTTGATCATCCAATGGTCCAACCGACTCCCTTGTAGGCTTTCTGCTTCAGATATATTTTTAAAAAAATGTATTGTTAGTTTTTGCCTCTACAGCTAACTTCTTTTCAAATTCTCTCTTAGCCTAACTTATCAATGTCTTACATTTAACTTGCCAATGCTTATGTTTTTGTTTTGTTTTTTTTTTAATTCTTTATTTCTAGATTTTCAAACAATACAATAAATCAAAAATATTGCATGTGAAATACAATAGTATAGTCAGCAATAGCATTTAAGATTACATTTCTAGATTCATAACTCAAACTTTTACTATTAAAATATCAATCAACATGGAGGGGTGTTTAGTTTCATAGATAATGGGAGAAAAAGAAAAGAAAACATTTCACATTTTCAGAAAATCTAGCATGCCGATATACCATATATTTCTAAGTTAGCACTGGGGTAGATGCTGACATTCTCAATGGTTCTAAGAAATTATTTAACTGGTCCGGGGTGAAAAATATATACATATTTTCCTGTTTCTTTATTATGCACTTACATGGAAAACGTAATACGAATGTAAAACCCATGGAAAGAACTTCCTGACGGTGGACTAGAAAGGCTTTTCGCCGTTGCTGGGTCGAGATTGCCAAATCTGGAAACATTTTTATTTGTTTCCCAAAATAATTTGTAGGATATTTATTAAAATATTTTTTCATGGTTGAATTTATGTCAGAGATGTTTTGGAAATTTACCAATAGGGTTCCCCAGTCAATTACATTGGCTGAGGAATCTTCCAAGAAATTTGTTAAGTTTCCTTGAAATATTTCTGATCTCTCATTTTCATTTTTAAATCTAGGAAGAAAATAGCAATTATTAATAATAGGAAAATATTCATGAGAGAAACCAAGAATTTCAACCAAGAATTTTTTCAGAGTAGTTAGGGACTCCTCCCCAACTACTCTGGGGAAATTTAAGATTCTTAAATTTAATCTTTTGGTATTATTTTCTAGTAGCTCAATCCTCCTAGATAGACCTTCCCTGTCCTTAGCCACCATAGCTTTAAATTCCAATAACTTCTTTTCCTGTCTTTCCAAGTATTTTATCCTGTCCTCTGATTCTTTAATTTGTCTTTGTGTTGTGGAGTATTCCTGTTGATTTTTTTCGCATAATAAGTCAACTTTCCCTTCCAGTTTTTTTATACTAGAAATAGTTCCTGCCAACATATCCCTTAGTGTGTCCATCGTGACAAGAGCTGGACGGGTGAAAGTTCCTGGTATAGTGCTGTTTGGCAGGAGATCTTCCTGTCTACCTAAAAGGTCTTCCTGGGGACCTCGTTCTGTTTCTCCCATTGAATTTGGGGACCCAGACGTAGATTCCCCCACCACAGGAATAATCACTCGTGCTCTTTGTTCAGGCGGCAGCCCGGTGTTAGGGCTCAAAGATGCCTCCTCTGCAGGCACGGTGGGTCCTCCCAAATCCACCGGCACACCAGATTCTTCGGTATCTTTATTCTTAAGTATAGGCGAGGCCATGAAACTTGTAATTTCCTGTTGTTGGAAGGATGGTGGGAGAGTGGGAAAAACTCGTACTCTCCCCTTCCGTTTTGGGGGCATAGTGCCCTTAAACACACAACTGGAACCAAGTTTCGCCTTTATGCTAGATAAGTTTGGAAACTAGATGTTCCCGAATGAGCAGAATAAAGGAAGACTTACTTGCGTCAGCCGCGAAGTCCGGCGAATCCGGCGAAGCCCGGCAAAGCCTACTCGTGCGTGCGCCCCTTTAGCGCGTGCGGCTTCAGCGGCGCGCCGGCTCTGCAGCGCACCGCACGCTGGCCGTTCTTAAGGGCCGCTTCCGGTCCCGCCTCCTGCCTCACCCTCCGACTCTGTGGACGCCAAGGTAAGCGGGGAAGATCCTTTCCCCAAGTCCCAGGATGTTAAAGCATCTCCTGCTCCCTTCTCCTGCTCCTGCTCATTCGCCCTCGGGTTAGGGAGTGCTGGGTGGCCGCTCTTAAGGGCCGCTTCCGGTCCTGCCTCCTGCCTCACCCTCCGACGCTGTGGACGCCAAGGTAAGTGGGGAAGATCCTTTCCCCAAGTCTCAGGATGTTAAAGCGTCTCCTGCTCCCTTCTCCTGCTCCTGCTCGTTCGCCCTCGGGTTAGGGAGTGCTGGGTGAACGCTCTTAAGGGCCGCTTCCGGTCTCGCCTCCTGCCTCACCCTCCGACGCTGTGGACGCCAAGGTAAGCGGGGAAGATCCTTTCCCCAAGTCCCAGGATGTTAAAGCGTCTCCTGCTCCCTTCTCCTGCTCCTGCTCGTTCGCCCTCGGGTTAGGGAGTACTGGGAGGCCGCTCTTAAGGGCCGCTTCCGGTCCCGCCTCCTGCCTCACCCTCCGACGCTGTGGGCGCCAAGGTAAGCGGGGAAGATCCTTTCCCCAAGTCCCAGGATGTTAAAGCGTCTCCTGCTCCCTTCTCCTGCTCCTGCTCGTTCGCCCTCGCCAATGCTTATGTTTAATCCTTTTTTCTTCTGTTGGATCCTTCTTCCAATGTTTGAATAAAGATCTTTTGGCTAAAATAGCAGATTTCACCTCACTTTTTAGCCATGCTGGCAATCGCTAGACCTTCCTTCCACCTTTCTTAATATGAGGTGTTTGATGTAGGTACGTCAGGGGCATGGATATGGGAAGGGGCTCTGGGTCATGAAATTATTTGTTGGGGGGGAGGGGGGGCATTGCCACATGCATATTTTGAATTTTATTTCACTTTTGGGTGAGTCGTGGCTGCCTTGACTGGCATCCCCGGGTTGAGATGTAGGTCAGCACTGAGCTCTGCTCAATCTCCCCATTTGGCTGTGAGTTCTTTTGGGGGGGCCAGTGACCCTGTAAGGCAATGGCGGTCCCATGAGATTGAGGCCACTATCGATTTAAAGGAATTGTGTCGCAGTGTTTGGCTGCGACAAACACAAGAATGTGCCATAGAGCTGCGAAGCTTTTTTGGGGGGAGGAGCCCCTCTATCATGACAACACCCCTCTGCGAAAATACATCATAGCTTGAAGAATCTAGGGGTTACATTGTTAAAAGCCTTAAGGCCTGATTTTAAAAGGCCTGCACACATAAAAAATGGGGGTTACGCGTGTGGCTGGACCCTGTTCACGCTGCCTGCATTTTACAAAGGGCCCAGTCATGCGAGTAACTCCCATTACGCACAGAAGTGCCAGGTGAAGTACAAGGGGGTGGGCAGAGGGGCATGGTCTGAGTGGGGAGAGGATGGGCAGGGGCAGGCCAGAACAGCACCTTTAGATGCCGTCCCAGGAAGCACGCGCCAGTTCACTTCTTTGGGGTACCTAGGTAGGGATTAGGGGTCGGGGTGGAGAGGGATAAAGGGAGGAAGGTTTGGCAGGGGGGCAGGGAACTGGGAAATAGGCCAATCCTGTCACCGCACGTAATTGGAAAATCCCTCCCTGCGCACGCGAGTTGTGGGCCGCCTGCACATGTGCGCACAGATGTTAAAATCCAGTATGCACGTGTGTGCAGACATCCTATTTCATAAACTGCGCGTCCCGATGAGCGCAGATTATAAAATGATCACGACCATGTGCGCGCGCCGGGAACCGCGAGCACAATGAAGCGGGCGCGCGCTCGTTTTACAATCTACCTTTTAGTGTGCCTGTGGTAGCTTTAAAGGATGAACAAAAAGATTTGTTGTCTCTGAGGTGCTGAAGCCACATAAGGCCAATCCACGGGGAGCAAAGTAAATGCATTACAGTCTGCTTTGCGCCAACTGATTTCATAATACATGCATGAAAGGAAAGGCTGGTTCATTGAAGAAGATTCTCTTGGAAAGAGGCCATGATAGGATAGAAAGACTTTGTTTAGAGAAATTACAGTTGAATAGCTGCACTTGCAGGATGCTTCTACTTTAAAAATGCAGCTGACAGGCACTAAACTACAGAACATGGGTGGGAGGGAAAAGAGAGAAAATTGGCTATGACTTAAGGTTTGAAGAGGGTGCAAAGCCATCCTTAAGACTGATGTATTAAATGTGTCCACAATCTTATCTTTCATTAAAAATTTAAATATGTATGCTAATCGTGAGTTGCAAATGTTTTAATTTACTTTGTAGAATTTAATAAAATATAATGAAATACTTCTGGTTAGAATGTTGATAGGGTCTCTAGCTGTGGAAATACGTTGAAAATAGGAACATTCGGAAAACTCTTCAGGTTTGGAATGTCAATGGCTCCTGTTTCTTGTTTATTTGATTTTTTTTTTTTTTAAATTAGTTTCTGTGTTCATAGGAAATATTTGAGGTATAGACTTTGTTACTCAGCTTTGCACTTTATAAATATGCTATGCAAAATGTTATATTAAAAAATGACCAAAACGTCATTGGTTAGTCCTTAGGAGCTCTGCTCTACCACAGATGGTCTTTACATTTCTGAAGTATCTCCCTGAATTAGAACTGCACAAATAATTAACCTTCTAAGCTAGACATTGCAAACTCCAGCAGATTTATACCCATGAATAATTTGCACGCAGAGACCGTTATTGAATGGAAAATCCCATGCAATAATATTTATGCACTGTGAACATTCATAGGAATGTTTATTTTCCATTCCAGAGATTTTAGCATTTTTTTTAATCCTCTTTCAGGTTAGAAATAGAGCAGAAGGTGCCTGTGTCTCCTCTCTTGTGTGTGTTAGAACAGGCTGCACCAGGCTACAGGTATTTACTGTCTGCTTTGACAGACTACAGTTCACAACGCTTCTGTGAGAAAAATTTGCTGTGCCCTCTCTGATGTGCACCCCATGGAGGGAAAAAAAAATAGTTCTGCTGTGCTTACAGTCTCTCTTCTGTATCATTCACCACGTTAGGCCACTAAATTAGACTCCCAACAAGTGTCACTGCTACACTGCAGAAGCCTCATCCCAGACTTCCGATGGCTCTCGCTTATTCCTATTAGAATTGCACTTGTCTAGGTGAGCCACACTCATCCGAGACTGCTTAAAGTGCTCATCATTCTTTGCCAGCTCATAGGTTGCTATGGCAACCTCTGCTGTGGCCAATGAAATGTGGCAGGAAAGTGTCTTAAATAAAAAGCAATATAATATCATACATGGTAAGAAGTGTGTCATTCTGTACATGTGTGCATTCATTAAGTTTATAAATACAAGGAACAAGTACAAAAAAAAAATCCTGATTACCTATATAACAAGATCCATAGTCATAAGTACAAAGAAGGAATCCTTGGGCTTAACAACAGATGAACTCCATGTGGTTCTCTAATCACAATCGCATTTCAGTGATCTGAGGTATTTCATTTGTTCTCCATTGTTCTGAGACAGCTTTATGATTCTATTTCAATCAATGGGGTTGAAATGGGCTCTCTTAGACTGCCCCCTCCCCCCCCCCAAAAAAAAATACAACTGGCCATTGCTCAAGGCCGTGGTTCTCAACCAGTGTGTGGTGGCACACCAGTATATCGCCAAGCACATGCAGGTATGTCGCCACACTTTTTGGTCCCCCGTTGGCCCAGCTGGTCCCCCTGCCCCAGCGATATCCAAACCCTTCTTCTGCCCCGGGCTTGAAATGCTGACAGCCCAGGTGGAATGTGGCAGGAGACCTGGAAGAAGCACTCAGTCCGTGGCACTAGCAGCATCGTCTCTTCTTCCCACCCCCACGACCCAGAAGAGGAAGTGGTGTGCAGCGGCTGCACACTCGGGGGAAAAAACATATAAAGTTATAAGTGCATGCAGCATTGGCCCGAAGGAGAAGAGCAGCATGGTCCGGAGTAAAAAGAGGAGCAGCATCAGCCCTCACGGCCGATGGACTCAGTTCTTGAGACCGCAATGGCTGGAAGAAGAGGAGGCTGCTACTGCCACTAATTGTTTTTCAGTGGGGGGAAAGAGAGATTGAATGAGTGAGCGTGTGTGTTTGAGACCCGGGGGGAGGGGGGATGAGAGAGACAGAGACAGCATGTATGTAACTGTATGATTGAGAGACTGTGTGGTATATGTGTGAGAGAGAGCATGTATGTAAGTGTGTGATTGAGAGCCTGTGTGTGTGAGAAAAATTCACAGCATGTAAGTGTGTGATTGAGAGCCTATATTTGTGAGAGAGAGCATGTGTGTGTATGATTAAGAGCCTGTGTGCATAAGTGAGAGACAGAGAGAGGGAGCATGTGTGTCTATGCGTGATTGAGAGCATGTGTGTATGTGAGAATGAGAGCATGTGTGTAAATATGTGTTTGAGAGGCTGTGGGAGAGAGAACTTTTGTGTGACTGAGAGAGAGGAGAAAGTTGCAAACATCCCCCCTTCCCCTCCTCCTACTAATCCACAAAAATCTCAGGGCACCTGGAAATCCAACATTCCCAAGTATGAAGAGCAGGTCATTTTTTTATCCTTATTATTTTTAATTATTGTGTTTTTGTGTCTGCTGTTCTGAAATATTTTATTGGTGTCTGGAAATGTTTTTATGAGTTTTTAATTATTGGATATTCCATGCATCAGCTGTTTTGAAATAATCTATTCTTTTTATTAACATGCTATTTATTTTATATTTCTTGATTTGTTTTATAAGGACTGGTGATTTTTCCCTTTTTCCTTTGTTGCACTGCATACAGGCTCTGGCTTGTTGCAGTTTCCAGTTCAGTTTTTGTCTGCATGTCTCATCTTTGGGAGAGTTTCCTCTCTCCGTAGGTCATCAAATCTTCACAAGAGACTACTGTTCTGTTCGTACGTCTCACTTTGAATGTCAAAGTGGCCCCTAACCCCCTACACTAATACCTAAACCTCACCTCGAGTTACTAGTGGACCTCCCATAGGGATATAAATACTAGGGGTGTGCATTCGTTTTCACCGCATATGTAAAACGCAACTCTTTTTTTTTTTTAACTTAAAAAAGTGATGAGGCGAAAACGATCGCGATTTCCAACTTATTCAACATAGCTATGTTGAATAAGTTGGAAATCGCGATCGTTGATCCTAAATAAAAATTTAAGCCCCTTACCCTCCTTAATCCCCCCCCCAAGACTTACCAAAACTCCCGGGGAGTCAGGACGCCATTCCTGTATTCCTTTGCGAGGAGCACGTGACGTCGGCGTCACGTCGGAGTGAAGCGGACGTTACGTGATTCACCGCGCGTCCGCTCCGGGACCCTCGTTCGACCCAAACGGAACTTTTGGCCAGCTTGGGGGGGGTCAGGAGGCCGTGTTTTGTGTGTGTCAGTGAGCATGTGTGACAGTATATGAGTGTGACTGGGTATGTATGAGTCAGTGACTGCATGTGACTGTGTTAGATTATTCTGTGTAAGTGAACATGTAAGTTTGTGTCAGTGAGTATGTGAGAGAATGTATGTGTGCTGTGTATATATGAGAACGAGAGGAGAAAGTCTGTGCACATCCCTCTGCCCCGACCATCTCAGGGTTTTTGGAATCAAAAGTCCTAAGGTATTGTATTATATTGTATTGTATTTATTTATTTATTTAAGAATAAGGGATTTTTTAAAAATCTTTATTGGTTTTAATGTTTGGGTGTTTGTGTCTCCTGCTTTGAAGTATTGGTGCTTGGGAATTTTTTTAAACATTTTATATGAAATTGTAATTTTTGGATATTCTATTCATCAACTGTTTTGAAATATGTATTCTTTGTATTAGCATGTTTTTTTCTGTTATGTTGAATGCTTTATACTTCTTGATTTTATTGTTTATTGTTTTATGAGACATGGTGATATTTCTGTTTTTCCATTGTTGTACTGGATACAGAGACTGGCATGTTGTGGATTCCAGTTCAGTTTTATCTGCATGTTTCTATTTATACTTTATGGTTTCTTTATTCAGTATTTGGTGAGGGTGTATAACTGAGGGATTCTGCTAGTGTGCAGTTTCTGTGTAGGGATCATTAGCAACTTAAATTCCTCTGTTTTCCTAATAGGAGGTATATCAATGTTTTAGGACCTGGTGTAATATTCATAATGTTGCCTTTTCATACGTGGGGTTGTTTCTCTTTCAGTTCTATTTTGGTATGGGAGGTTTACTATATTGCAATTCAGTTTACGCAAAACTTTGCAAGGGCCAAGTC